>NC_134487.1:183511371-183625654 GCF_040206685.1 Ascaphus truei
ATTTTCTTCACCCAAGATTCATTCTTCAGAAGCTGCAATAGCTGAGTAGGTGTCACGAGCAGGATGACTTGAATGCTGGGTTAATCCAGGAGTGTCAACAACTTCATGGTCACTTGAGTGAATTTTTTCCTTGAGTGGCAACATCTGGTTCTACAAATAAAGAAAGACATTATGAACTGCCATGGAACTTTCACTTGTTTTTCAATATAATGATAGTTGTTCTCATAGTGGAACACATAACATGTTTCCATAAATTTTAATTTGTGTCCAATTAAAAGATGATGCTTGAAGTAACAATGATGTTTCGACTCAGTGTGAAAGAAGAATGAATGAAAGGTTGTTGTAACCTCACAACTCCTAGCTGATAGTTTACAACACACACAATACATGTTGTCAGGAAACACTACATCTTCTGTGACAATAACTGATGTGAAGTTAATTACATGTGAAAGGCATTTATTTTGCATGGCAAATGAAATTCTACAAATGTACACATTAGATGTGCTACACCTCATACACTCACCTTCCATGCTTGATGATGACCTTGATGAGACAGGTGATGAGACATGTTCAGTGTCAGGTGTCACAGGAGATGCAGGAGCAACTATATAGAAGAATAACATCACAATTTTATTGACATGTGTACATAATTAACATGAAGTTTGTGTAGTGGGAGTATTTATGGCTAAATATCAGCATCACATAACGAAATGACAATGATATGGTTCTGGCAAGCTGTACATTATCCATCTTAACATAAATGTACATGTGAACCTAATTGGCACATTTATTTTAAACACCATACAACATACAATGTTCATGCATGAATGCGTTGTAAAATTAAGTGTGCTGTTGTACATTCACTGCATATGTTGTGTAGTAATCTAACAATAATAATGTACATCACTACCATGACAGCAAAGTTGACTCTGCTTATAATTCAGTACCTAATTGTGGAAATGTGAATGAATGTTTTTAGTGATCTGTCTGAACATTTAACAGAAGCAGGTGTAGCGCTCAATGTGGCTGACACTCATCAACACATGCAGTGTGTCGCTCACAGATGGTACTGTTGTGATAAGGTGGCGTATCTATAAGGTAAAAGGAAGATATGAGTGAACGAATGACTAACGTATGTTTTCATATATAGTGGCCTGGTGGGTGAAAGTATTCAGATAATTACCATTTCACATGAATGTGATGAACTTCTGTTCACCTTGTCAGCTTGTAACAACTGTAGTCCCTCCCCCAAGACGTGACAACACCCTGACCTTGTATTTGGTTCTACCACCTGTAAGCCGTCCCACAAGACTTGACCCTACCATGACCCTGTGATCTGGCTCTGTGCCCGACCCCCCCCCCCTGTGTTCACCTCTATGCTGTGATTACATATTAATTGCAGCTGGTTTCATACACCGGTACACGAGCGAAATAAAAATCTGAAGTGAGCTACATATGAACACAATTAAATACCATATGGTACATGTTCCTATTTAGGCTCTCATTATACTAGATGAAGCGAAAAAAGAGCCTTAATAAAACATAACGAAATGTGTTTGTACAAATTATTAATGTTCGCCTTTGAATGCACAATATTCCATGCAAGACTTGATTAGGCAGTAATGGCCTGTTTATAGTTGTAACATAGATTAACACTATTTAACTCGATCCTGATAGGGGCCTCATTCCCTGCACAAATGCTCCAAGCGTCTATCTCCCTGATTCATAAACCTGGAAAGGACCCGGCAGACTGTTAGAGATACCGGCCCATTTCTCTGATCAATACCGACATAAAAAATTTCTCCAAACTCATAGCAAACAGAGTGGGTAGCATCCTCCCCAGGTTGATTCACCCAGATCAGGTGGGGTTCATTGGAGGAAGGCAAGCAGCGGACAATAACAGACGAATAATAGATTTGATTGATTTGGCCCAAAAACAAAATATTCCGTCAATGGTATTAAGTCTAGATGCGGAAAAAGCCTTTGATAGGATCGACTGGCCCTATTTGAAAGAGACGCTGAAAGTATTTGGCTTTGATGGACGCCTCCTGACAGCTATTCTGGCACTGTACGAGGGCAAGGGTGCGACATCAGGGCTTCCCGTCAGAAAAATTTTAAATCCGTAGTGGCACGAGGCAGGGTTGCCCGTTGTCCCCGTTGTTGTTTGCCCTTTGTATTGAACCCCTGGCTGCACATGTGAGATTATGCCCGGATGTAACAGGGATATCATTCAAGGAGCAGTCCCATAAAGTGGCTCTGTACGCGGATGATGTGAGCCTAACGTTATCCAATCCGCTTACTTCTCTGCCCAATGTTTTTGCAATACTGGGAAGATTTAATCAAATGTCTGGGGTTCAAAATTAATCAGGCCAAATCAGAAGCCCTCAAGATAAATTTACCAAAAGCAGTAGAAAATCTAATTGGACTAAACTTAAATTTTAAGTGGCAACCCTCCACGATCAAATACCTAGGGGTTAATATAACAAAAGACTACAAAGAACTATATAAGGCTAATTATCCCAGGTTATTCAAAACCCTGAGAGAGGATCTCAGGAGATGGGCGGAGTGTGGCATCTCTTGGATTGGGAGTATTCACAGTGTGAAAATGAATCTTCTTCCAAGGGTGTTATACCTTTTTCAAGCCCTCCCAATTCCCCTGCTGAAAGAAGACATCCTCTCTCTACAGTCAAGGATAATGAAGTTTTCTGGAATAAAAAAAGCCAGAGAATAAAAAAAGATATCTTGAGGAGGACGACCTCGAGAGGAGGGTTGGGTGTGCCTTGCTTGTTCGCTTATTACGAAGCAGCCCAATTGAGTCAAATTGTACAGTGGCACTCAGACCCGGGTCTCCGGCGATGGGTGGCACTGGAAAAAGAATGCTGCGCACCAGTGGAGCTGCATAATCTAATTTGGCTTCCAAAAAAAAAGCAGGTCTATAGTTAAGATACCGCTGCAGGCCATCTCAAGTTCCTTGAAGGTATGGGAGGTTATCAAATTTAGCTGTTCTCTCACAACAATAAACTTCTTGATGACACTTCTAATGGGTAACCCATAATGGGTAGCTCCAGGCTTGAATAGCCCTAATTTCTCAAGGTGGATTCAGTCGGGTTATTTGCGACTGAAAGATCTGGAGGGTAGAAAACATATGAAAACATTCGATCACATCAAAGCGGAAAAAGAAATGCCAAATGCAGAATTCTTAAGGTACCTCCAGATCAGAGCATTTTATAATAAAGCCCCAATTCGGCCTGCCAGAACAAACTTTGAGCAGTTGTGTTCTAGAGGAGCAGACACAAGGGGACTAACTTCTAGAATGTACAGGGAAGTGATCTGCCCCGAGACAGGAGACGAACCCAGACTTAGCTATATGAGACAGTGGGAAGCGGACCTGGGGGAGAAATTAGAGGACGAAGACTGGGACAGGATCCTGCAGGCAGCAGCTAAAAGCTCTATCTGTACCACGTTAAAGGAGAACGCATACAAAGTCCTGATGCGCTGGTACCATACCCCAATTAAATTGTCTAAATTTGTCAGAGGATATTCCCCGCTCTGTCCCAAACAGTGCGGGGAAAGAACTGACTTACGTCACATGCTGTGGTCTTGCACGAAGGTGGCCCAGATTTGGGCAGAAATCAGAGCATGGCTGCAGAGGATGCTCAGAGTGGAGATCCCCCTGGACCCGTGGTTGTTCTTGCTGGGCAGACGGGTTCAGGGCCTGTCGAACGCAACACATAAATTGATAGCACATTTGGCAACTGCCACCAGGTGCGAGATCGCAGCATTGTGGAAGCAAACGGATTTACCAATTATACCCAAAATCAGGAACAGGATTTGGCATGTGTGCCGGATGGAGCAATTGACGAGTATAGTCAACGACTCCGGCCCTAATTTTCTAAAAGTCTGGTCGCCTTGGTTGGCCCTGACAGACATCCCGGGGGTAGACGCCACCACAATTTTGCAATGATAGAAAGAAATGCGTTCTCCAGTAACTAGCAGGGTCCACGACCACATAGAGACAGTATCATCGGGGAGACTGGGGAGAGGATGACTCCACACGGAGCAGAGCCAGGCACATACAGAATTACATACAGTAGGAGGCCGAACGCAGACGAAGAACAAAGGGATGCATCCACCCACCCGCCCCCCCCCTTGAACCACGTAGTTCCGTCCCCCCGTCAGTCCTGTCTGTCATGTTAGTCACGTTCGTCTTATTGTTCTTTGAAAATCTTCACCATAGGGTGCATACGCTTTAGCCCATGGATTGTGTTACTATGTTTGTAATGTATAACCCAATAAAATCAAAGTTATAAAAAAAAAAGAAGTAATGTTTAGTATTTTTGTAGGCACAACACTGGTACCGCAGGCCCGTGGGTACCCCAGGACTCCCGCGGGGACCCCGGGATGGCTGCGGGGTCAGCTGGGGACACCCGCGTGACCCCCGGCCTCCCTCGGGGACTCCCGCGGGGTCAGCCGGGGACACCCGCCGGCCTGTTGTATGGGTGTTGCGCATGCAAAAATGTAAAGCAAGAAATTTTTCGAAGGCCAGCTTTTTTTTGTGTCTACCTTAAGCTGACATGTTCTGTTGAACGCAACTTTCGCGTACGCTAAGTTTACGTAGCTTAGTGCATCCCGCTTAAGGGCAGAATTTAACGCAAACAGGGTAACGAACGAGTAAAGTTGGACTTAGAAAAATTTCCTGAAAAAAGTCAGTTTTAGAGCGCAAAGTGCCTGTTTGCATGGCTTAGTGCATCGTTTTAAGCGCAACATCACGTTCCAACAGCACTTTGCGCTCTAAAAACGACTTAACGGAGCTTAGTGCATGACCCCCTATGTATGTAATGCAAACTGTGTCTCCCCTGGTTACATGTATTTTTCCCCTTACAGTGTGTGCACCCAACACATACACTGGGATCAGGTCAGGAGGGAAAGGGTGAATTGCATTAACATGTTTATGGCCCTTTGTTCCCCTGCCTGCCTTTTCTATCCCCATTTGCAGCCCATTCCATAGGTCGCCATTGGAGCTCCATGCAAGTCTATGGAGATTTCCGTGGTTTTGGCCTAATATCAGAAAAGACCAGCAGGTGGAGCCCGAGAGGACAAGCGGAACTCCGCCACTGAAATGCATGGAGTAATGTATTTCAATGGGGATTCCTCGAGTCCGATCTCCAAGAACGAGTTGGCTGCCAGCCAAACCGCAAACCCCGAAAGCGGATACAATTTCAATTGTCGTGGGAACTTGGTCACGGCCAAGTTCATCCATATTAAAATTGTATCTCCGGTCCTAGGGCAGCTAGCGGGTTAATTCTTTTTGCCCCTAGCTCATGGGGATCCCCTTACTCGACCCCTAGTGAGTTTGATGGGCAATGGCCACGGGAAAGGGTCGTGGCCGCTACGAGGGTCGCCCCATTGACCGCAATGACGGAGAAAAGCCACATGGCTGTAAACACTAAGTCCAAAAGTGTAAAAAGGGAAAACCCATATCTCCGGTTCTGTAAGAACTAGAGGGTTGGGATTTGGCCACCATGTAGTCACTGCTCCGGCATGATTGCATGGAAATTTCCAGCCCTCTCCGATCAACAGAACGGAGTATGGGTAACTGTTTAAAATGTGATTCTGCCGTTGACTTCAATGGCGGAGAAATGCAGTTTCCAAAACATGTTGTTTTAAAATGTATTACTGTAACTCCGGTTCGGCGGGTCGCAGCGAGCTGAAACTTGGCCACCATGTAGAGTCCCCTCCGGCATGAGGGTCTGGCAAGTTTTAGCCCGCTCGGCCCAACCAAATGGAATATTTTGCTTTATATAAAGTATTGTAACAATACTGTATTTTATGCCTGGTAGAAAGCCTGCGAAAATCCCTGACCCATACAGTATGTTAATGGTCAGGGGGCGACAGTGTGTCTACACAAAGGCCACTGATCAAAGGTTCATCCCCCCGGTTTGTATATACAGGGTGGAGAGAACGCAGGACATAGCCTTTCACATGAAGTGCTATAATTCACACCTCTAGTCAGGTTTCCCGGCCCAGATCCCCATCTGGCAGACTTGGCGACGCCAACTCTTTTGAGTGGGGCGAGGAAAATGAGAGCATGACTAAGGGATTGTGTGCATGTGCCAGCTACCTGAGGGCAGGTGCCAAAGTGCTTTCCACATTAGCTGACAAAAGGTAATTGGGTACAGATAATTGTGAACCAATATCTGAGACCCAATGTAGGAAGAGAGCCCAAATCCTTTATAACTGACTGTCAGCTCTATGCCCAATGTTGTTCGTGACTACTACATCTGAAAGATACATGATGCCTTTATGAATTGCTAATCCAGATCCTGATTACTTCATTGACCCATTCCCTAAGTAAGTGTATATATTCTGTGTGTTATTTGTTCATTATTGTGTGTTCACCTTCCCTGAAGGAATAAACTTTCTTTATCATAACACAGTCGCATTCAATTCAACCAGTTATTTTGGTGTATATTATAACCCTGTAAGCTATCGTGAAATTTTGGTCTTCCCATAACCCTATAAAGAGATTAGCATAGCTCAGTGCAAACCTAGTTCCCATCACCGTGTCTTTAATTTGTATGTAGCCAGGTCCCCCTCTTACCTCCAGGCTGCGTGAGGTGGACGGTTTTGTGGTTGCTGCAGGGAGATTGTGAGCCAGCGGCGGCCATTACACCCATAGATCCACTGGGAAATACAAGTCCCAGCAACCTCAGGGGCTGCAGACCACATGTTGCCAGGCAGCCAATAGGGCAGCTTCATTTATAACAGTTAGAACAGTGATAACAGTTAGGGCAGTTGGGGCAGTTGGGGAGTTGCGAGCAGGGTACAGTAGAGGGAGGTAGGGTTCCAGGTGCCAGTAGCCCTGGGACTAGGCCAGCATTCCCCTTCATGCCCCAGTTAGTCACCAACTCACAGTAGGCACCTGCAGCGGTATAGGGAAGCCCATAGTTAGGGACCCTTTTTCCTGTGTTGTGCAGTATCAGGGACACAGTGTCTACGCCACACGGTGACGCGTAACTTGTGGTCTGCGATCAGACCACCTACGTTCAGAGACTGTCTATGGTGTGACGCTCCTGCTGGCGACCACCCCACACAGAGGTGGGGGGCGTCGTTGGAGCAGACTGCCCGTAGACTGTTGTTCAGCTATACCCGGGGGCTGGAGCCCCCGGTAAGGTATCCGCATAAGTGCACCAACATTCACGTGGGCAGCGCTGTCCCACACTTGGGGGTGGGAAAGGCCATTGGGGTCTGGACACGGGGACACTGCTGCCCCTTCACCCAAGTACTGTGGGGATATTCCGTGGGTTGGTATACATATCTGTCTATTGCTGTTCCTAGTGATGTCATTGTTTATTACCTCCCAGTAAATACTGTTTCCCATACTCTGTGTGTGTATTATTGGGCATATTGTCTTGGGAGGGGTTATCCTACTATGTGAGGATCCTTCTCAGGTGGAGGCACTGTTTAGTAGATATACATACACCCCAGGCTCCCCATAGGCGGAGGATCAGGTCTCCTGTTTGCCACACAGGTATAGCAGCATACAGAGTAACTCTGACACTGGGGGAAAGGGGGTTACATGTAAAAAAAATCAACCAAAAAAATTGTGTGTTAAAGTGAATTTTATTAATGTAATAAAAAATCTATATGTGCCGTTGTGTAAGTGCCTTCTAATTCAAAAAAATAACGTGCTACTGTGCAACCGTGGTTATGCTCAATTACAGTATAATGTGACGTGACATCACACGTGACTAAATAAAAATTATTATTCCAAACTATATTTTCTAATAAATTTAAAATATGTGTAGTGTCTTTTAAGTAGGACCTGAACTTTTTGACTGATTTTTGCAAAAAAAAAAATCAATAAATGCTGAAAGATTGGAAGTGATAGAATGTACCCCAGAAATAATAGATCTACCTGGGGGATTTTAGGGGTCTTGGTGCAATTTAGGTAAATAATACTGTAATATATTGGCAATGTTGTTATTTAAGTTAATGTTTGAAACCAGCTCATCAGAAAGTGTCGACTACAACCTCTTTAGACACTAAGGGGCCTATGCAGTAAGCGTTCATAAGCCACTTATCGAGCACTTATCGCCTAAAATGCCTACTGCTATTCAGTAAGCGTCGATAAGTGGGCAATAAAGGCTTGAATCGCCCCAAAAACAAATCACTGAGGGAGCGGCGATTAGCCACTTATCAACGCTTTTTGGAATGTTCATAAACTCGTGCAATTCTAGTAGCCTATCGCCGCTCTAGAATGGCAATATTCTCTCCAAGTCCAAACGCCAGGAAAAGTTGGCAAGTTGGTGGGGAGAAGCTGGCGATGAGCGGCGAGAAGCAGCGAGACGGGACTTAGAAAAAAACAGTCCTTTCTCCTGCATCGGATTGATGCCAGGGGTCTCTGGAGCTGATACCCATTAATACCAGCACCTGAGACCCCCGACATGCATCAGGTGCATGAAAAATGCATTTACAGCCCACTTCATAAACTTAGCGGCTTCCCGCTAAGGTAATGAAGGGGTTAACTACCCATGCCAGGCTGATTGTGGTTAGCGGGGGTGGGTGAAGGGGTTTTTTGGCCCTTGGTGGGTGTTTAGGCCTTGCAGGGGGATTGCGGGTGGACTTACTACGGTAATGAAGGTGTTAACCCCTCCTGCTACCCGCCACAATGCCTAAACACCCACTAATACCCACTTCACCCACCCACGCTACCCACAATACAAACAATACACACAACAGCCCCAAGACCCACTTCCTAGGCCCCCAATAAACCATTACAAAATCTAATAAACACCAATACACAAACCCACCCCCTCTGCCCCCCCATACTGTAAAACCATTATTTATTTGATAACATACAGGATTAATACCACAGGCCGACGGGGGTCCCCAGATATGGATAATAGATTATTTGCTCATTATTAACAACAACATTAGCCAATATAAATAAAGTAAATATATATATATATATATATATATATATATATATATATATATATATATATATATATGTAACTCCCTGTTCCTCTCTACAGAACAGGTGACTGTAGCAAGCCAGTAGATGGCTGGTGAACAAGGAGGGACTAAGAGAGAGAGGAGCTGTAAAAAGGGACGCCCATGACAGTGGCATCAGTTCCTGCCTGACCCTGATGGAGTTTGGGGGACACTTTTGAGGGAACACAGTGCGGATGGACGAGCGCATGCAGCGGATGGACGAGCGCATGCAGCGGAGCCCAGCAGAGCAGGACCAAATCGCAGGGTGTGAGGGAGGGAAGGATAGACACAGTCGAGCGACAGAGACCAGCCGATCGGCACTGCGAGGCAGGTTGTAAGTGAATGCAGTGAATGCACTAGCTGCATTCAAATAGATACCGAAGCAACTTTGCAAAGCACAGGCCTGCAACACACATACAACTTCTAATCAGCTTCAATGAGTGTGCCGGCACCCCTAGCACATAGGCCAGTACCTCCAGGACTTGAAGGCCTGAAAGTGCTAGACTTTATTACCCATTTGTGCAGTGATCCTATTGTACTGTATGATAAATTTGTAAAAAAATGTGACATCACTTTCAGGGATGATGTCACATCCTTTTAACAAATGGAACATATCACATGGTGCAGGAGCCAATGGGATTGTTTTCAATCCCATTGGCTGTAATACCATGTGATATGAGCCACGTAACTTTAAGGATGTGACATACCTCCCTTGACGATGATGTCACATCCTTAATTTTTTTTTTTTACAAAAGACAGTTACATGATACAGCGTCCAATCGGATTGGAGCTGTAGCATCTGACCCTAAAATGTGACGTCACAGGCCCTATATAAGGCACCTTCTGTCTCATTTTAGCTCAAGATGTTGACGAGTCAACATCCGTTTTGGTTTTACCATGGGGTTTGGATGGAAAGAAAAGAACATAGAAGAAAAGATTGACAGAAGAAAATAGAAGGAGATACTGCTGCGGCCAAGTTTATTCGAGCATTTGCCCGTTCTTGGCCGCAGCAGTAGCCTGGCGCGCGCCCGAGGGTGACGGGCGCGCGCCGAAGCAGCGGAAGAGCGCCCTCCGATCGGGGCGCTCTCCCTACCGCTGCCGGGTCCGCCGGGTCCCCCGGAATCCCCTGCCGCCGTCCCGCGATCGCGGGACACCAGGGCTCCCTCGGGGAACCCTGGACGCGCGTGCAGGGGGCGCAGGCTCCCGAAGACGCGTGACCGCGCGTCTATGATGCGCGGCACGCCGAGGGGCGGCCACTAGCAAGCCGGGAAATCTCCCGGCTTGCGGATCTGGCCGATGCGCAATAAAGCGTGTCGGTAGTGTAGAAGATGGAAGAAAGAAGATTTTTGTACCTGATGCTGATCTTCAAGGAGGATGGAGTTGTATTGCAGTGGATGACATCGCAGGTTGAGAGCTTCCTAAAACACCGGGATTCGGAGGGTGAAAACTTCTAAAGGTAAGATAAATATTGAATGTATGTAAATGCCTTTAAATCCCACGTTCACATGATGCGAGACATTTAAATGCATAGGAGATACTGGCACCCCATAACGGGACATGTATCTCGGGAAGCAGGGGATCCCCGGACCTAATATCAATGCGGTTCTGCTCCTGAGACCCCCTACTCACGTACACTTGTACTAAAATTGTTATTAATACCCTGCGATCGCTGGTGAGATATGCGCAGGCCAGATCAAAGTAAATCGCTGCAGGTAGACAAATGAGGCCTTTTGATAGAGGTGAATATCACATTGCTGCTCTTCGACAGTTTTGGGCATTTAGCTATTGCTGGTCTTCAGAATCTTTCTGAAAACTGTGATAACTACACTGAAAAAACTGGCAGCACAAGAGGCCCAGCGAGATAATTTATGAAGGCTACTAGCATAGGCCCCCAAGTCTTAGTGCTTGGGTTTTGCCGGAGCACCCCAGCCCTAATGGGCAGATGGGTTAAAAAATGTTGTCCTACAGTACATTAGCCAGATGGCCCAGGAATGATGGGAATGAGGGAAGTAAATCTTTGACAATAAGGGTCCATGCTGGGAGCGGTTCGAAGTACCAGTATGTCGCTGCGATAGGGCTCAACCTTGCCCACTGTGAGCTTCACACAGACGGTACTCTTCTACAACCCCTCCCCCATGGGATTCTCCAGCTGGGGGTTCACAGACCAAAGAAAATCTTGGTCTCAGCCCACCTCTCGGCCAGGCCACAGGACCAAATATGTGCCACTTTCCATCCTACTCCTGACACAGGTAGGATAGACTCTACACTTGATCTTAGCCAGCTGTTTCGACATTTTGGGTCTCATCAGTGTGAGGCAGGTAGTACTGGCTCTGCAATGTTCAAGGCTGGGTAGGTTTACCATACTTGAAAAAAAAATATTTTGATCGTATGCAGGAGTTTCATATGTAATTTAATTGATTTTAGTTTTTTTCACCTTTTGTCAATTTTGACCTCACAATAAATCATTATTGGTCTAGCATATACCCATTGAGTGCCCTGTTTGTGGAGTTCATACAGTATCCATATTTTGGTACTGTACCTCTTTTTTGTCCTTACCATACTTTATATAAGTTATGGTGGGTGGAAGAGGCGACAAAAAACCTCAACATATCACATAGAGCAAATAAAAATATTACTTGTGAGCACATTCACATGTCTTACACAGGTATGCAACCCTGCCTATCACTATTATCACCTAGCATTCAGGGATTCTGGGAAATTACATGCAAATGAGCACACAATGTCACTTTTTGTCTGAAATCCATTTTACATAGAAACCTTATAAACTGATGATCGCTGTTCACACAGCTTTTTTTTTTTTAATCAATATTTTTTTATTGGCAACAAACACGTACATACATAAGTACAGTAATGTCATGTGTACATGACAACGTGACTGAGTTCGGCGAGATGTTGACCAATAGACTTTTTCTTTTTAAGAGAAAGAATGAAGAAAGGAAGGATGGGGGGGTAGGAGAACAGAGAGGGAAGGGATGGGGAGGGAGGAATGGGGAAGGAGGGAGGGGGATAGGATCCTCGGGAGCCTCCGTCCACTCTACCCGCTGGTGTACGCTCACCCTAGGCCCAGTGAAGACCTAGACCTTGCGGTCCGAGCCAGGGATCCCAAGTTTTCCAGAACTGCGGCATTTTTTTATGGAGCATGGATGTGAGCTTCTCGATAGACATTACGGGGTCTAGGTGGGAATAATAATCCCGAGGTCTCTCGGAGAAGCGTCTGGATCATGCTCCAGAACCTCTGTATCTCTGGACATGACCACCAAATGTGGGCCATGTCCCCCTTTTGACCACATTTCCTCCAGCTCAGGTCAAGCGTGCCAGGGAAGATCTGGCTCAGCCAAGCCGGGTCAGGTACCACTGGAATAGGATTTTGTAGATGTTCTCTTTTGTTATGGTTCAAATTGAAGTTTTAGCGGCCGACTCCCAGACATCCTCACAGTCATCTATGTCTAATGTTAGTGTAGCTAGGTCACCCTTTTTTCCCGGCGACCCCCATCACCTCCATGGCCAGGATCGATGGCGGGTGCTGCCGGAGGCCAGCGGCAGACCCGACGGCCATTTCGGAGGGTGGGGGCCGAGGAGGGAGAGCTCCGGTGCGCTGGAGATCTCTGGGGCGCCTGTGCACTGCGCCGCCATGTCGCTCCGGTTCGCGCATGTGCAGTAAGCCCCCGGCGGCCCGACAGAGTCACGCATGCGCAGGACTAGCTAGAAAGTTACAGGAGCCCTTAGAGAGTTGCGCGAGTGTAGTGAAAGCCCAGGAAAGGTTGCGGCAGCCCCAGATAGATCGAGCAGGCGCAGAACAGCTCACCGAAAGCCCGCGAAGCCCTAGCCTACCAGGGAAGGCTCTAGGCAGGGACTACGAGTCCCAGGAGCCTCTGCATGTCCCACGTGATGCCAGGGAGCCAATAGGGCTGGAGGATGACTTGGCAGAAGCAAGGAGATACATAGTGTGGGCTTGCAGCTACGCAGTTAGTCAGAACCAGGAGCAGCCAAGGGAAGGAGGTAGGGTACAGGAGTCAGTGACTCGCTGTACTAGGCCAGCAACCCCCAAGGCCCGAGATAGCCCTGACTCATCCAGTGGAGTGAGTGTTGCCAGGGACAGCCCTCAGGTTAGGGACCCTGTCACTTACATTAGTTGGAGCCGGGGAGCTGTAGGGGAAGGAAGGGTGGAGGGAGCAAGTGAAGCTCCTGCATCGCGTTAGGTCCCCTATTGTCACACTTGCCTCTGATCCGCGTGGAGACCGACTCAGGGAAGCACCACGGGGCAGAGTCATGCGCCCACGCACTGCCAGGGCAGTGCAGGCGCAGCGGCGGGATGGCGGAGCTCCGCGAGACGCATCGCGCACGCGCATGGGTTGCTCGGCAACCAGGAAGCAGGAGAACGTGAAGGAGCTGCTGGAACCTCCCACAGGCGGAGACTTGCTGAGTAAACCGCATGACGTCATCACGTCGCGACGCGCATCGCGCACGCGCGCAGGTTGCCCGGCAACCAGACCTAGCATCAGGAAAGCCTAATTGCAAGCTGTTTTTGATCAGTGTCTCTCTGACACCATTGGTGGACCAGAACACACCCCTGCAAGGTAATTGGACCCTTCCCACTTATATACCTGCTTCTGCCTGTCCTTCATTGCTGAGCATAAACTCCTGTTTATGCATTGTGCTCACCGCTGCTGTCTAGTTTTGTCTTGAACTTTGTCTGACCTGTTTGACCCTGCCTGTTACTTGGATTTCTACACTCTCCAGCACTTTGACCCCGGCTTCGTTACTCGACTACTCTACCTTCTATTACCCAGGACCTTGGCTACGAAACTCTACCTACCCGGACTCTCCAACCCTGGAACACGGCAAGTACCCTGACTACCCTGACCTCTCCAACCCTACGACGCGGTACGACTAGGACTACGCATTCCGGACAGGACTGCGTGGTTGTGGGTCGGTGCCTATACAACCCCACCTCAGCCCCGCGGTCTTTCGTCCTGTTTGTGGTGAGCGCAGCGTGACAATATGCTCAGCCCAACAAACAAGGACGCCCCTGAGGTGGCCCGACGCTTAGACACCCATGAGGAATGCTTCCGGCAACTTACCGGTTCATTTACACTAAAAGAACAACTAGTTTCCCAACTTAAACAAGACGTGGATACCCTGACTGAACAAGTTAGACGTTTAACTGTATCTACCACCAACCCCGTCCCACTCGCAGCCACTCCTGCACTTATCACACCTACCTCCGAACCATGACTACCTGCGCCCAACCGTTATGCAGGGGATCCCAGCGGTTGTCGGGGGTTTCTGAACCAGTGTTTCATACAGTTTGAACTAATGCCCTCTCACTTTCCGGTTTCACGTACTAAGGTCGCATACATAATCTCCCTGCTGACTGACGCCGCCCTGGCATGGGCTTCTCCTATCTGGGAGCAACGCCCAGATTTGACCTCTGACCTTACTCTCTTCATCACCGAATTTAGAAGGGTGTTTGACACCCCAGGGCGTAAGGTTACGGCTGCATCCACTCTGCTTAATATTTCTCAGGGAGACCGTACTGTGGCTCGTTATGCTCTGGACTTCCGGACGGTGGCGGCCGAGACCGGCTGGAACGATGTGGCTCTATCTGCAGTCTTCTGGCAGGGCCTGTCCGAACGGTTGAAGGATGAATTAGCAGCTCTGGATCGTCCCGCTGGACTTGAGAACCTGATAGACCTGTGCATCCGGATGGACCAGCGCCTCCAAGAAAGAAGAATGGAGAGAAACAAACACCCCCGAGGTATACAATCGTCTTCTCTGTCTACCATAGGGTCTCTACTCTCCACAACTCCTGTCCTAGATGAACCCATGCAGCTGGGAGGGACTAGCCTTTCGCCTATCGAGAGGCAACGAAGAAGACGAGCGGGACTATGCCTCTACTGTGGCAATAACGGCCACCTGGTATTCAACTGTCCACTGAAGCCGGGAAACGCCAAAGCCCAGTGAGTATAAGGAGGATCACGCTGGGTACTGCAACTCTTCCCCCTCCTCAACCCTCTACGAGGTTTTATCTACCTATCTCCATATCCGGTGAGACCTTCACAGTACAGACACAGGCCTTTCTGGATTCGGGGTCAGGAGGAAACTTCGTGGACCAAAAGTTCGCCTTCAAGAATAAAATACCGTTGGTACCCAAAGATCGACCGGTAGGTCTTGAAGCCATTGACGGACGACCATTGCAGCCCGCGATCATTTCCTTACAAACCATACCCCTTAACATCATGACTAGTGACTTTCACTCTGAGACTATAACCTTTGATGTCATTCACACCCCCTCCTCGAACATCATTCTGGGACTTCCGTGGCTCCGGATCCACAATCCTGTCATTGACTGGACAGAGGCCACGCCACTTCGTTGGAGTTCTTTTTGCTTGGAACATTGCATGTCTGCTCCAAAGGCAGTGGCAGGAATGGAGGTCACGGATCCTGACAGGGTACAGCTGCCGGGGATATACGAAGATTTCCGCGATGTCTTTGACAAACGTCAAGCAGAGGTACTTCCGCCACATCGGACGTACGACTGCCCTATCGATCTTCTACCCGGGGCCATACCTCCCAGAGGAGGGTCATACCCACTATCTATTCCTGAGACCCAGGCCATGAGAACATATATTCAGGAGAATCTCCAGAGGGTGTTCATTAAGAAATCTTCATCACCTGCGGGGGCAGGATTTTTTTTCGTCAAAAAAAAGGACGGAACCCTCAGACCCTGCATTGATTACCGGGGTCTCAACAAACTCACCATAAAAAACCGCTACCCTCTTCCGTTGATAGCCGAATTGTTCGACAAACTCCAGGGAGCCAGGATCTTCACCAAACTGGACCTCAGAGGAGCCTATAATCTGGTTAGAATCAGAGAAGGAGACGAATGGAAGACAGCATTCAATACTCGCGACGGGCATTACGAGTACCTGGTCATGCCATTTGGATTGTGTAATGCTCCTGCGGTCTTCCAAGACTTTGTCAACGACATTTTCAGAGACCTTCTGGACCACCATGTTATAGTATACCTGGACGATATACTGTATTAATTTTTTCCAGATCCATGCCGGAACATATGATGCATGTCAAACAAGTCCTGCAGCGGTTAAGAGAGAACCATTTGTATGCCAAGCTAGAGAAATGCCATTTCCATCAAACATCCACCTCTTTTCTCGGCTACATCATATCGGATACCGGCCTTGCTATGGATCCTACCAAGGTCAAGGCAGTACTCGAATGGCCCTGTCCCCTCTCCCTCAAGGCCATCCAAAGGTTCTTCGGTTTCGCTAACTACTACCGGAGGTTCATTCAGGGATTCTCATCGGTAGTAGCACCCATCACGGCACTCACACAGAAGGGAGATGATCCTACAAGGTGGACTGAGAAGGCTCTCCAGGCTTTCGAGAGAATAAAGACGGCATTCGCCTCAGCACCCATCTTAACCCATCCAGATCCTTCGTTACCTTTTTTTTTTGGAGGTCGACGCCTCCGATGTAGGAGCAGGTTTATACTTTCACAGAGAAAGAATCCTCAAGCTCCACTTCATCCTTGTACATATTTTTCAAAGAAATTTTCCTCCGCCCAAAGGAATTACGATGTAGGTAACCGGGAGCTCCTCGCTATCAAGCTGGCCTTGGAAGAGTGGAGGCACTTACTGGAAGGCACAGAGTCGCCAGTCACGATACTTACGGACCATAAGAATCTTCTGTACATTGAGGGAGCACGGCGACTAGGATCTCGCCAGGCAAGATGGTCCTTATTCTTTACTCGCTTTAACTTCCTCATTTCCTACATCCCTGGTTCAAAAAACATTAAAGCCGACGCCTTGTCACGACAGTTCCTGGTAGAGGATAACAAGGTGGATCAACAGGAGACCATTCTCCCTTCCACTTGTATTTTGGCTGCAAATACTTTTAGTGCCTTAACGGACATTACTAAGGCTCAGAACAACATCCCGGCAGGACTCAACGTTCCGGAGGACCGGTTGTTCACTTCCCGTAAATTCCAGAGGAGAGTCATGGAGTGGGGACATTCATCCAAGACTGCAGGCCATCCTGGCACCAAAAGAACTACTGAGTTCATCGAACGCACATTCTGGTGGCCCTACATGCGGAGAGACATACAAACCTTCGTAGCTACGTGCGCTACTTGTGCTCGAAGCAAGACGCCACACAACAGACCAGCAGGTCTCCTTCAACCACTACCCATCCCAGTACGTCCATGGACACATATATCGATGGACTTCATCGTTGAGTTGCCTAAATCTAGAGGCATGGACACTATACTTGTGGTGGTGGACAGATTTTCCAAACAGGCACACTTCATCCCTATGAAGGGTTTACCCACTGCACCAATGTTATCCGAAGTTTTCATCAGGGAGATCTTCAGGTTACATGGGTCCCCTCAGGTCATAGTGTCCGATAGAGGATCCCAGTTCATCTCCCGGTTCTGGAGGGCGTTTTGTAAAAATCTAGACGTTACCCTACACTTTTTATCAGGATATCACCCCCAGACCAATGGACAGACGGAACGCACCAATCAGTCTCTGGAACAGTTTTTGAGGTGCTTTATCGCTGACACTCAGGACGACTGGGCGGAACTTCTCCCATGGGCAGAATTCTCCCACAATAATCTACAGAACGAATCATCCCAACAGTCACCATTTATGGTCAACTATGGCTTCCATCCGTCGGCACTTCCTTCCCTCATCTCCAAGTCTGGAGTCCCGGCCGCAGAGGACAGGATTCGCCACTTACAAGACCTATGGCAGAAGATCCATCGGAATCTACAGCACGCTGGTATATTACACAAGAGACAAGCGGATCGTCACCGAAGAGAGGTCCCAGGGTACTCTGTAGGACAAAGGGTTTGGTTATCTACCAAAAACATTCGGCTAAAGGTAGCTTCACCCAAACAGGCACCACGTTTTATCGGCCCTTTCCGCATCACCAAAAGGATCAACCCAGTAGCCTATCGGCTTGAACTGCCAAAAAATATGAGGATTCCTTCTGTATTTCACTCATCCCTTCTCAAACCTTATCATCAAGACTCATCCTCCAAAGGACAATCTAAACCTCTGCAAACCATACTGGTAGAGGGCCAACAAGAATACGAGGTTCAGACCATTCTCAACTCCAGAATATCCAGAGGAGGATTACAATATCTTGTACACTGGAGAGGCTATGGCTCAGAGGAGAGAGAGTGGATTCCTCATCATCAGGTACATGCCAACCGCCTCATCTCTGCCTTCCACCGTAGGCATCCTGAGAAACCATCTCTGGTTCGCCCGGAGGTCTCCCCTCAAGGGGGGGATACTGTCACACTTGCCTCTGATCCGCGCGGAGACCGACTCAGGGAAGCACCACGGGGCAGAGTCATGTGCCCATGCACTGCCAGGGCAGTGCAGGCGCAGCGGCGGGATGGCGGAGCTCCGCGAGACGCATCGCGCACGCGCACGGGTTGCTCGGCAACCAGGAAGCAGGAGAATGTGAGGGAGCTGCTGGAACCTCCCACAGGCGGAGACTTGCTGAGTAAACCGCATGACGTCATCACGTCGCGACGCGCATCGCGCACGCGCGCAGGTTGCCCGGCAACCAGACCTAGCATCAGGAAAGCCTAATTGCAAGCTGTTTTTGATCAGTGTCTCTCTGACACCATTGGTGGACCAGAACACACCCCTGCAAGGTAATTGGACCCTTCCCACTTATATACCTGCTTCTGCCTGTCCTTCATTGCTGAGCATAAACTCCTGTTTATGCATTGTGCTCACCGCTGCTGTCTAGTTTTGTCTTGAACTTTGTCTGACCTGTTTGACCCTGCCTGTTACTTGGATTTCTACACTCTCCAGCACTTTGACCCCGGCTTCGTTACTCGACTACTCTACCTTCTATTACCCAGGACCTTGGCTACGAAACTCTACCTACCCGGACTCTCCAACCCTGGAACACGGCAAGTACCCTGACTACCCTGACCTCTCCAACCCTACGACGCGGTACGACTAGGACTACGCATTCCGGACAGGACTGCGTGGTTGTGGGTCGGTGCCTATACAACCCCACCTCAGCCCCGCGGTCTTTCGTCTTGTTTGTGGTGAGCGCAGCGTGACACCTATATCCCAGGTAGGCCCCAACTCACTCTCAGGCTAGTGGGTAATTGACCAGGGACAGCCCTAGATTAGGGACGCTGCCCGAAGTGTCGTGAGGTGCCTTATTGTCCGGTCACAGCGGTCAGTGCTGTGAGGGCTAACAAGAGGGCCTAGTGTTAAGTTGCAGTGCGTTGCGGCAGGCGCTGCTAGTTATCAGTTAGAGTCAGGACTGGGAAGAGTTAGGGGAGTGGAGCAGGCATTAAACCCTTAGGTCCCAGAGAGGTCCTCACTCCCCAGTTTGTGGTGCTACAGGGACATGCCCTAGGTTAGGGATCCTGTCACAGTAGCGCTCGAGTTAGATAGGGACACAGCGGATGCTGCATTTCCCTTGAAGAGGTTCGGGCTCAGTCGGGGCCACAGAGACTATCTCCAGGGTGGGATCGCCCCTGGGGTCCGCGTGCAAGGAACCTGCTTGGGATCAGACGGAATTACCGAGCTACAGATCCTTTGCGAAGTCGTTGCTGATCCGAGCACTGGAGTGCCCGGGCAGGTACTTTAAAGCCACAAGTGCACCAACTGGCCATTAGCTTTAATAGTGACTGCGCAGTCACCCATATCATCTCTCTGCAAGAGTGCGGGACATTAGGTGGGATCATCCGGGGTTGGGGAAGCGTCCTGCGAGACGCCGTAGTCAGTGTCGCTTATAGAGAGGGATACCCGTAGATATTCTATTTGTGTTGTATGCTGTTTCTTATGTTCCCAAGTAAACATTATTGGTTATCATACATTACGGTGTGTGAGTTATTGTATGTGTCCTGCGAGGAACCATTCCTGCTCTGCTAGGAACCATCGCAGGTGGAGGCGCTGCACCGAGTACAAGGTTACTCCTAGTATAATTGCCCCAGGTTCCCCGTGGCGGAAGCTCAGCCCTCCTGTGAGCCAAGCAGGTAAAGCACCACACCTGGTAACATTGTATGTTCTCCGCACCCACACTGTATATGCGATTGGGTGGGGTGGAATACCCGTTACATTTGGAGGCGCTGTTGAGATAGACCTGGGGTGCCCTGTTCCATTTTTTATTCAAATTGTCCAATTCCTATTTTTTTGACCCTGTTTGTAAAGTCCGGACACGAGGTTCTTGCCTGGGCTTTAATGCAATATATGGAACCTGGCCAAGTGGTGAAGGTAGGAGGCCTTCCCGCAACTATACCCGTGGTTGGGGTCCAGTCCTATATGTGTAGAACTCCTGGGTGGCCGTATGCATGTGTCTTAGATGAAGAACAGGATCCCATGTCCACATGGAAAACCATACTTTTTGTGGCAATCCCCACTAAGGATATATGCCTGGCAGAGGCACCGTCCGCCCTGTGTATGCCCGGGGGCCCGTCTGAGGGGTACCCCCTAGTGTACGCAGACCCAGTCAAATGGCGTCTCCCGCCAAAGCAGGAGATCGCACGTGCTGCTGACTGCAAGCCTGCACTAAATTGTGTTGAAGAAAACTGTCCGGGATTGGCGGGAAAACCTAAGCCCCACCCCCGCCAACTGAGTGACACATTGCAGAGCCAGAATCACTCCTTGAAAGAGTGTGCTGCCCCTCCTTCACATTCCACCAGAGGGAGCAAGCACTGTGATCTTCAACCGTACGTTGATGCAGTAATAGACTCTTTTTTCTCTGAGGATGAGATGATGTATGAGGATGAGATGATGTATGAGGATGAGATAGACTGTCAGGGAATACACCCCAATGTGTATGTGCCCTGGCGCGCGTCAGGAGTAGATGCCCTTGCATTCATGTGCCCCTGCCTGCAAGAAGCCCATGTCCGAGGGGCCGTCCTGTCTCAGTTACCGCTAGACTTCAGGACAATTGAGGTGGACGGAGAACTGGGTATGCAGTGTTTTAGCCCCACTTGTGACTGTTCTCGAGAGGCATTGGCTTGGGAGCCCCTATGTGACTGTCGTGGGGCCCGGTTCTTGAAGCCTAATATACCCCAGCCAGCTACAGAACCAGCCGAGGCAGAAGAGGAGGAGCCTGACCTCTCTCATAAAGTAAGTTACACTGCTGATCAGTCTGTCCTAATTACAGAGGCCTCAGGGTACCAGTGTGTCCAAAACCCTGTTGCAGAAACGGTTCCAGACCCTCTCAAAAGGGAAGTCCTAGTGGTAGAGCAGGAACCACAGAGCCCAGACCAACAGATCCCGGAATCCCAGCAGATCCCGGAATCCCAGGGTAATGTGTCTATACTCCCATCTTCTTTTAGTGATTCCAGCGACCAACAATCAGCTGTGGTGATGCGCCAGCCTGCGGACCACACCAGTGGAGCTGGAGATAAAGAATCACCTACCTCAGTTGCAGTGCATCCTGATATGGGCCCGTGTGCCCTACAACGGCCAGTCCGGCCTACTCCAATGGTACCATCGGTCCTAGGCTGGGGATCAGTACCTAACGAAGACAAGGGTGAATTGACTGCCCCAGGGGTGTCGGGTGTGAGCCTCCAGGTGACCGCAGAGCACGGTAGCTCCTTAAGTCTGGCCACCAGGGCGAATGGCTCCACACGGCATTGCGTCCTGGCGGAGGTGTCTCCCTTCGAAGATAGCTGTCCAGTTGTGCGAGTGGACCAGCACCTACCGCCTATCGTCCAGGTGAAGAGAACCGTCAGTCCCATCGTGGTGTCCAGTGAAGCACAGATGGTACCTGACCGTGTTCCAGAGGAAGAGGAATCCATCGCAAGTCAGCGGGTGGTGAGGAACCTCCTTACTCCCTACAGGCTCAGGTGGAGGTGGCCGTGAAAAAGGCCCCAACTAAAGTTCATGCTGAGCAGAAGAACGTAGCTGGACATCCGTGTGGCACCATAACTGAAAAGAGTGTGAGCTCGTGCGCTCCAACCCAAATGGTCCCAGGACTGGGATCCCACGCTCCCGAGTTACCAGCAAGTAAGTGGACTGCCCCAGAAGTGCATGGGACAGGTCCCGAGACAGCCGAGGTGGGAACTGACAGCGTCCCCGAGGACCTGTTGGCCACCGGGAATCACCGCAGTGGTAAGGTATCTAACATTTACCCCCTGCCAGGTGACACAGAGACTTTGAGGAAAGAGACATTGTCCATTGCTCGCTTCCCAGTGGGAGCCTTGCAAGTGTGTAGGGACAAAGACTGTGTGGAGAAGGATTCAGGGAAAGTGGCCTCCTTTAAGCCCAACAAGGAGCGCTCCATTCACCATCTAGTGGACCGCGGGAAAGGTCCCGGCCTCCTGGCCTACCGCATCCATGCCGCGGATGGCCGGGTAAAGGCCTGGCTAAGAGACACTGTGCAATTCCTTCCATCAGGGGGAGGAAGTAGTACAGAACCGGTGACTGTCACCCCAGAGCGTACTCTCCAAGAGATTTTTCTGGGGGAGGCTCACGGACGCAAAAGTGAGGTACCCCCACATGATCAGTTAGGGGCACCCCACAAATGGTCTCAGCTCGCTTCGGGTATCGTATGTGAATTGCATTGTAACCTGATGTTTAAAGTCACAAGTGATAAGTTGTACATATTATGCACTGCATTTTCATTGTATAACTGTGTACCAGGTTATGTCGTTCCCCAAGCGGGGACAATGGGTTTTTCACCAGGGGGAGAGTGTAGCCAGCTCACCCTTTTTTCCCTGCGACCCCCATCACCTCCGTGGCCAGGATCGATGGCGGGTGCTGCCGGAGGCCAGCAGCAGACCCGACGACCATTCCGGAGGGTGGGGGCCGAGGGGGGAGCGCTCCGGTGCGCTGGAGATCTCAGGCGGCTCCTGTGCAGGGCGCCGCCATGTCGCGCCGGTTCGCGCATGCGCAGTAAGCCCCCGGCGGCCCGACAGAGTTGCGCATGCGCAGGACTAGCTAGAAAGTTACGGGAGCCCTTAGAGAGTCACGCGAGTGTAGGGAAAGCCCAAGAAAGGTTGCAGCAGCCCCAGATAGATCGCGCAGGCGCAGAACAGCTCACCGAAAGCCCGCGAAGCCCTAGCCTACCAGGGAAGGCTCTAGGCAGGGACTACGAGTCCCAGGAGCCTCTGCGTGCCCCATGTGATTCCAGGCAGCCAATAGGGCTGGAGGATGACTTGGCAGAAGCAAGGAGATACATAGTGTGGGCTTGCAGCTATGCAGTTAGTCAGAACCAGGAGCAGCCAAGGGAAGGAGGTAGGGTACAGGAGTCAGTGACTCCCTGTACTAGGCCAGCAACCCCCAAGGCCCGAAATAGCCCTGACTCATCCAGTGGAGTGAGTGTTGCCAGGGACAGCCCTCAGTTTAGGGACCCTGTCACTTACGTTAGTTGGAGCTGGGGAGCTGTAGGGGAAGGAAGGGTGGATGGAGCGAGTGAAGCTCCTGCATCGCGTAAGGTCCCCTATATCCCAGGTAGGCCCCAACTCACTCTCAGGCTAGTGGGTAATTGACCAGGGACAGCCCTAGATTAGGGACGCTGCCCGAAGTGTCGTGAGGTGCCTTATTGTCCGGTCACAGCGGTCAGTGCTGTGAGGGCGGACAAGAGGGCCTAGTGTTAAGTTGCAGTGTGTTGCGGCAGGCGCTGCTAGTTATCAGTTAGAGTCAGGACTGGGAAGAGTTAGGGGAGCGGAGCAGGCATTAACCCCTTAGGTCCCAGAGAGGTCCTCACTCCCCAGTTTGTGGTGCTACAGGGACATGCCCTAGGTTAGGGATCCTGTCACAGTAGCGCTCGAGTTAGATAGGGACACAGCGGATGCTGCGTTTCCCTTGAAGAGGTTCGGGCTCAGTCGGGGCCACAGAGACTATCTCCAGGGTGGGATCGCCCCTGGGGTCCGCGTGCAAGGAACCTGCTTGGGATCAGATGGAAATACCGAGCTACAGATCCTTTGCGAAGTCGTTGCTGATCCGAGCACTGGAGTGCCCGGGCAGGTACTTTAAAGCCACAAGTGCACCAACTGGCCATTAGCTTTAATAGTGACTGCGCAGTCACCCATATCATCTCTCTGCAAGAGTGCGGGACATTAGGTGGGATCATCCGGGGTTGGGGAAGCGTCCTGCGAGACGCCGTAGTCAGTGTCGCTTATAGAGAGGGATACCCGTAGATAGTCTATTTGTGTTGTATGCTGTTTCTTATGTTCCCAAGTAAACGTTATTGGTTATCATACATTACGGTGTGTGAGTTATTGTATGTGTCCTGCGAGGAACCATTCCTGCTCTGCTAGGAACCATCGCAGGTGGAGGCGCTGCACCGAGTACAAGGTTACTCCTAGTATAATTGCCCCAGGTTCCCCGTGGCGGAAGCTCAGCCCTCCTGTGAGGCAAGCAGGTAAAGCACCACACCTGGTAACATTGTATGTTCTCCGCATCCACACTGTATATGCGATTGGGTGGGGTGGAATACCCATTACATTTGGAGGCGCTGTTGAGATAGACCTGGGGTGCCCTGTTCCATTTTTTATTCAAATTGTCCAATTCCTATTTTTTTGACCCTGTTTGTAAAGTCCGGACACGAGGTCCTTGCCTGGGCTTTAAGGCAATATATGGAACCTGGCCAAGTGGTGACGGTAGGAGGCCTTCCCGCATCTATACCCGCGGTTGGGGTCCAGTCCTATATGCATGGAATTCCTGGGTGGCCGTATGCATGTGTCTTAGATGAAGAACAGGATCCCATGTCCACATGGAAAACCATACTTTTTTTGGCAATCCCCACTAAGTGTATATGCCTGGCAGAGGCACCGTCCGCCCTGTGTATGCCCGGGGGCCCGTCTGAGGGGTACCCCCTAGTGTACGCAGACCCAGTCAAATGGCGTCTCCCGCCAAAGCAGGAGATCGCACGTGCTGCTGACTGCAAGCCTGCACTAAATTGTGTTGAAGAAAACTGTCCGGGATTGGCGGGAAAACCTAAGCCCCACCCCCGCCAACTGGGTGACGCATTGCAGAGCTAGAATCACTCCTTGAAAGAGTGTGCTGCCCCTCCTTCACATTCCACCAGAGGGAGCAAGCACTGTGATATTCAACCGTACGTTGATGCAGTAATAGACTCTTTTTTCTCTGAGGATGAGATGATGTATGAGGATGAGATGATGTATGAGGATGAGATAGACTGTCAGGGAATACACCCCAATGTGTATGTGCCCTGGCGCGCGTCAGGAGTAGATGCCCTTGCATTCATGTGCCCCTGCCTGCAAGAAGCCCATGTCCGAGGGGCCGTCCTGTCTCAGTTACCGCTAGACTTCAGGACAATTGAGGTGGACGGAGAACTGGGTATGCAGTGTTTTAGCCCCACTTGTGACTGTTCTCGAGAGGCATTGGCGTGGGAGCCCCTATGTGACTGTCGTGGGGCCCGGTTCTTGAAGCCTAATATACCCCAGCCAGCTACAGAACCAGCCGAGGCAGAAGAGGAGGAGCCTGACCTCTCTCATAAAGTAAGTTACACTGCTAATCAGTCTGTCCTAATTACAGAGGCCTCAGTGGACCAGTGTGTCCAAAACCCTGTTGCAGAAACAGTTCCAGACCCTCTCAAAAGGGAAGTCCTAGTGGTAGAGCAGGAACCACAGAGCCCAGACCAACAGATCCCGGAATCCCAGGGTAAGGTGTCTATACCCCCATCTTCTTTTAGTGATTCCAGCGACCAACAATCAGCTGTGGTGATGCGCCAGCCTGCGGACCACACCAGTGAAGCTGGAGATAAAGAATCACCTACCTCAGTTGCAGTGCATCCTGATATGGGCCCGTGTGCCCTACAACGGCCAGTCCAGCCTACTCCAATGGTACCATCGGTCCTAGGCTGGGGACCAGTACCTAACGAAGACAAGGGTGAATTGACTGCCCCAGGGGTGTCGGGTGTGAGCCTCCAGGTGACCGCGGAGCACGGTAGCTCCTTAAGTCTGGCCACCAGGGCGAATGGCTCCACACGGCATTGCGTCCTGGCGGAGGTGTCTCCCTTCGAAGATAGCTGTCCAGTTGTGCGAGTGGACCAGCACCTACCGCCTATCGTCCAGGTGAAGAGAACCGTCAGTCCCATCGTGGTGTCCAGTGAAGCACAGATGGTACCTGACCGTGTTCCAGAGGAAGAGGAATCCATCGCAAGTCAGCGGGTGGTGAGGAACCTCCTTACTCCCTACAGGCTCAGGTGGAGGTGGCCGTGAAAAAGGCCCCAACTAAAGTTCATGCTGAGCAGAAGAACGTAGCTGGACATCCGTGTGGCACCATAACTGAAAAGAGTGTGAGCTCGTGCGCTCCAACCCAAATGGTCCCAGGACTGGGATCCCACGCTCCCGAGTTACCAGCAAGTAAGTGGACTGCCCCAGAAGTGCAGGGGACAGGTCCCGAGACAGCCGAGGTGGGAACTGACAGCGTCCCCGAGGACCTGTTGGCCTCCGGGAATCACCGCAGTGGTAAGGTATCTACCATTTACCCCCTTCCAGGTGACACAGAGACTTTGTGGAAAGAGACATTGTCCATTTCTCGCTTCCCAGTGGGAGCCTCGCAAGTGTGTAGGGACAAAGACTGTGTGGAGAAGGATTCAGGGAAAGTGGCCTCCTTTAAGCCCAACAAGGAGCGCTCCATTCACCATCTAGTGGACCGCGGGAAAGGTCCCGGCCTCCTGGCCTACCGCATCCATGCCGTGGATGGCCGGGTAAAGGCCTGGCTAAGAGACACTGTGCAATTCCTTCCATCAGGGGGAGGAAGTAGTACAGAACCGGTGACTGTCACCCCAGAGCATACTCTCCAAGAGATTTTTCTGGGGGAGGCTCACGGACGCAAAAGTGAGGTACCCCCACATGATCAGTTAGGGGCACCCCACAAATGGTCTCAGCTCGCTTCGGGTATCGTATGTGAATTGCATTGTAACCTGATGTTTAAAGTCACAAGTGATAAGTTGTACATATTATGCACTGCATTTTCATTGTATAACTGTGTACCAGGTTATGTCGTTCCCCAAGCGGGGACAATGGGTTTTTCACCAGGGGGAGAGTGTAGCCAATTCACCCTTTTTTCCCTGCGACCCCCATCACCTCCGTGGCCAGGATCGATGGCAGGTGCTGCCGGAGGCCAGCGGCAGACCCGACGACCATTCCGGAGGGTGGGGGCCGAGGGGGGAGCGCTCCGGTGCGCTGGAGATCTCCGGCAGCTCCTGTGCAGGGCGCCGCCATGTCGCGCCGGTTCGCGCATGCGCAGTAAGCCCCCGGTGGCCCGACAGAGTTGCGCATGCGCAGGACTAGCTAGAAAGTTACGGGAGCCCTTAGAGAGTCACGCGAGTGTAGGGAAAGCCCAAGAAAGGTTGCAGCAGCCCCAGATAGATCGCGCAGGCGCAGAACAGCTCACCGAAAGCCCGCAAAGCCCTAGCCTACCAGGGAAGGCTCTAGGCAGGGACTACGAGTCCCAGAAGCCTCTGCGTGCCCCACGTGATTCCAGGGAGCCAATAGGGCTGGAGGATGACTTGGCAGAAGCAAGGAGATACATAGTGTGGGCTTGCAGCTATGCAGTTAGTCAGAACCAGGAGCAGCCAAGGGAAGGAGGTAGGGTACAGGAGTCAGCGACTCCCTGTACTAGGCCAGCAACCCCCAAGGCCCGAAATAGCCCTGACTCATCCAGTGGAGTGAGTGTTGCCAGGGACAGCCCTCAGGTTAGGGACCCTGTCACTTACGTTAGTTGGAGCCGGGGAGCTGTAGGGGAAGGAAGGGTGGAGGGAGCGAGTGAAGCTCCTGCATCGCGTAAGGTCCCCTATATCCCAGGTAGGCCCCAACTCACTCTCAGGCTAGTGGGTAATTGACCAGGGACAGCCCTAGATTAGGGACGCTGCCCGAAGTGTCGTGAGGTGCCTTATTGTCCGGTCACAGCGGTCAGTGCTGTGAGGGCGGACAAGAGGGCCTAGTGTTAAGTTGCAGTGCGTTGCGGCAGGCGCTGCTAGTTATCAGTTAGAGTCAGGACTGGGAAGAGTTAGGGGAGCGGAGCAGGCATTAACCCCTTAGGTCCCAGAGAGGTCCTCACTCCCCAGTTTGTGGTGCTACAGGGACATGCCCTAGGTTAGGGATCCTGTCACAGTAGCGCTCGAGTTAGATAGGGACACAGCGGATGCTGCATTTCCCTTGAAGAGGTTCGGGCTCAGTTGGGGCCACAGAGACTATCTCCAGGGTGGGATCGCCCCTGGGGTCCGCGTGCAAGGAACCTGCTTGGGATCAGACGGAATCACCGAGCTACAGATCCTTTGCGAAGTCGTTGCTGATCCGAGCACTGGAGTGCCCGGGCAGGTACTTTAAAGCCACAAGTGCACCAACTGGCCATTAGCTTTAATAGTGACTGCGCAGTCACCCATATCATCTCTCTGCAAGAGTGCGGGACATTAGGTGGGATCATCCGGGGTTGGGGAAGCGTCCTGCGAGACGCCGTAGTCAGTGTCGCTTATAGAGAGGGACACCCGTAGATATTCTATTTGTGTTGTATGCTGTTTCTTATGTTCCCAAGTAAACGTTATTGTTATCATACATTACGGTGTGTGAGTTATTGTATGTGTCCTGCGAGGAACCATTCCTACTCTGCTAGGAACCAGCGCATGTGGAGGCGCTGCATCGAGTACAAGGTTACTCCTAGTATAATTGCCCCAGGTTCCCCGTGGCGGAAGCTCAGCCCTCCTGTGAGCCAAGCAGGTAAAGCACCACACCTGGTAACATTGTATGTTCTCCGCACCCACACTGTATATGCGTTTGGGTGAGGTGGAATATCCGTTATATTAGGTTAAGTTTAACGGACCATTTTTGCATGTATCGGTGGTTCGGTGGGTTGGATGCCGACTCCACTCCCTTATACACTGGCGACACACTTTATTCGAGCTCGGCTAGTCCCACGAATTCGGGTATACCCGGGTGTATTGAGGTTTGTGACTGTTTTCTGCCCGAGTGCATTGAGGTATTTTCCAAGCAGGGATTGAAGCATTTTATTCCCGCTGGCTGCAATACTGCACAGTATATATATATATACTGCATTACAATTCATGAATTTATGCCATCTGGTAGACACGCGAAGCATTGCAGCCTATTAAATCCTAATCATTATCATTTAACAGATCAGCCACCCGTCAGCCAGGCATGAACCCAGGCTGGGAAGGCAAACGCAACGGGGCTTGTCAGAGGTGAGGAGCGGCGCATTCCAGGTATCTGCCAGGTACATACTGGGTATTTGCTCGAATAAAGTGTGTCGGTGCAGTAGATCTCTGAGATCAGTCCCCTCTGGTAGGTGCATTTAATGCATAAGGTCTCGAATCTAGTTAGTGCAGAGAATTTGGAATTTTGGGAAAGCAATAAGAGGAAATGCCTAATTTGCTCTCCTTTTTTCAGAAGATCGGCAACCAGCCTGATATTGAGACCCTGGAATTGGTTGAATTGTCTTTGACAACACCTGGGTGGGATGTTTGGGTTTCCAAAGATAGGGGTGAGTTGAGAGGGGGTAGCTAGCAGGCCATACTTCCCTTTGCTTTTAAGCCAGACATCCCCCGTGCATCTCATTGCCCCTAGGTCAAACCTCCGCGGTCTTCCCTCCTTGCCCCCCGAAGACCACAAGGACACCTGGAGAGGAAGGGGAGCCACGTAGTGAGATTCTATTTTGAGCCAACAGGCGGAGGCCGGGTCGTAATTCCAAACTACAGCCTGCTTCAGGATGTGCTTCTGACCACATCGGGCACCCACACACCCCACCCCCTTGTTTTTGGGGATAGCATCACCGATCTTGACACCCTCGGTCTCTTGTCCTTCCAAATAAATTGGAATATTAGGGCTTGGATGTTTTTTAGGGCCGCCAGTGGGACAGCTATGGGGAGGGCTTGGAAGGAATAGAGTAGTCTCGGGAAGACATTCATTTTGATTGATACTATTCTTCCGAACCAGGAAATTTGGAGCTTTTTCCAAGAATCCAGATCTTTTTTGATTTGGTCAAATAGGGGGGGGGGGGGGGTAATTATGCTGGTATAGGGATCTATAGGAATTTGAGATTTTCACACCAAGGTATTTGATGTGGGTGGAGCTCCACTTATATTTATAATTTGACTGTAATAGTTTCCACATCGGGTCTGACAGGGATATGTTGAGGGCTTCCGATTTATCCATGTTAACTTTATAGTCAGAGACTTGGACAAATTGGTCTAATTATCTTTGGATGTTAGGGAGGGAGACATGGGGGTCAGCGAGGGTCAGGATCACATCGTCGACGAACAGGGAAATATTTTATTCTTTTTCGGCAATTCGAATCCCCTTGATGCTTTTTTCATCTCTGATTTTGGCTGCTAGGGGTTCGATTGTTAGAGCGAATAGCAACGGGGACAGTGGGCAACCCTGTCTGGTCCCGTTCCTGATAGAGATTGGATCTGAAAATCCATCTGAGAGCTTAACATATGCTGTAGGGTTTTGGTAGAGGGCCCTGACCCCTTCCAGGAAAGGACCACAGAAGCCAAACCTCAGCATCGTTTGGTCTAAGAATGACCATTTGATTCTGTCGAACGCTTTTTCTGCGTTGAGGCACAGAATCATTGCTTTGGTTCCGGTGAGATGCACGTGGTCGATGATATCCACAATTTTGCTGGTATGTTCAGAGCCTGTCTACTTGACACGAAGCCTACCTGATTGACATGGATGAGTCGGGGGAGAATTGGGTTGAGCCTGTTTGCCAAGATCTTGCTGTAGATTTTGAGATCTGTATTTAGTAGGGAGATTGGCTTATAGTTACCGCACAGGAGGGGGTCTCTACCTTCCTTGTGGATAATAGCCAGATTTGCTGCAGTAATAGTGGAAGGGATCATTTCTCCCTCCAGAAAGGAGTTGAACATGTCGAGCAAATAGGGGGAAAGAGTCGGCATGAGTGTTTTGTAATAGGCATTGGAGAATCCGTCTGGTCCAGGTGTTTTGGCTAACTTAAGGGAACCAACGGCTCTGGACAGTTCTTCCTGGGAGATTTTTTTGTTTAAGTTTTCTACTTCTTCTTCGGAGAGGGAGGGGAGGTTACACTGTGCCAAATGTTGTGAGAATGTTTCGAGATTTACAGGTCTCGGTATGGGGGGTGAAGGTTGTACAGTTCAGAGTAGAAGTTCGCAAATTCCTGTTCTATCTCCTTCTCTATGTACGAGACTTGCCCTATTTTAGTGCGAATTCTGGGAATCTGAGATTTAAATTGGATGCCTCTGAGTTTAGCGGCCAGGAGCATGTCTGCTTTGTTGCCCCTGTCGTAAAACTTTTGTTTGGTCCACCTCAGTGCTCTCTCCACCTCCTCAAGCTGCGTTTGTTTTAAATCTGTTCTGGCTTGGGTTAGTTGTTTCAGTGTTTTTTTGGACGCATTGATTTTGTGCTGGTGTTCCAGCTGTAAGATCTTGTCTGTGAGATCTTTTTGTAGCTTAAGTTTCAGCTTTTTCCTATAGGAGGCGATCGAGATAAGATCGCCTCTAATCGAGGCCTTGTGGGCCTCCCACAACATTTGCTGGAGCTGAGACGGAACCTGCATTGATTCGGAAAAAAGTTGAAAGTTTTTGCCTGATTGCAATCTCTGTTTCTGGGCAGTTAAGTAGGGAGTCGTTCAGCTTCCATTTGTATGGGTTGTTCTTAACAAAGGGCAGAGAGAGGGTGAGCTCAACAGGGGCGTGATCAGACCTGGTAATTAGGCCTATGTTAAAGTGGGAGGATGCCTGGAGGATATTTTTGGTGCCTAGAAAATAGTCGATCCTCGAGTAGGACTGATGAGGGGTAGAGAAGAAGGTGTAGTCCCTTTGACCTTGGTGCTGAGCCCTCCATATATCTACCAGGGAAAATTCCTCCATAATATCCCTACATTTTTTGGCCTTTTTTGGGGATTGGATGGAATGAGGAGTAAGCGGGATTGTCGGGCGAGGGGTGGTTGGGGGCGCAGATTTGTCTTGTAAGGCAACCATATTGAAGTCCCCTCCTATGATCAGGGAGATGAGGGATTGCTGCTCTAGGAATTCGAGTAGATTTCTTACAAACAGGATTTGGTTTTCGTTGGGGGCGTATACGTTAACGAGGGTAACAGGTGTACCCGAAAGAGTGCCCTGGATCACCAAGAACCTTCCGTCTAGGTCGGAGTGTGATTTGGTGAGGGCAAAAGGGACATTATTCCTGATTAGGATGGCTACTCCTCTTTTTTTGCTTGGGAAGGATGCATAAAATGCTTGGGGAAATAGACTTTTGAATGTGTTGGGTGGGGAGGGGGAGTTAAAGTGAGTTTCTTATATAAATATGATGTCTCCCTTTGATTTTTTAAATTTCTGTAGTGCTAATTTTCTCTTCTTTACTGAGTTGAGGCCTTTTACATTGAGCGAGATTAGACTTATGGAAGACATTTTATAAGAAATATCGATTTCGGAGCCAAGGGAGAGATGGGGAGGGGAGGAAGGAGGGGAGGGAGTGGGAAGGTGGGGGGGGGGAGGAGGTGGTGGGAGGAGGGGCGAGGGGGGGTGAGTATAGCTTCTTAACGTGGGGAGGTGCAGAGAGCTTTTACATGCATCGTTTGAGTACAGTACTATCCTTGCATTTAAACATAGGGAAAACACTTCATAGAGAAGCAACAAGAGCGCAAAATACCTTGTTTAAGTTCAGGGGGATGAGAGGGGAGAAGGGAGTGGAGGGGGGAAAGGGAGGAGGGGGGAGGAGGGGGAGGGGGGAGCGAGGGGAGGGTGAGTATAATTTCTGAGCGTGGGTAGGTACAGAGAGCTTTTACATGCATTGTTTGAGTACGGTGTTTATTATTGCATTTAAACATAGGGATAACTCTTAAAACTTCCATTTGCATTGATTGAAACAGTGCTTTTAGGGTTCTTGAATATAGGGGAGCAACAAGAGCGCAAACCACCTTCTTTAGGTTCAGGGGGGAAGGGGGGAGGTGGAGGGGGGCGTAGAGGGGGGAGGGCGGTGTAGACGGGGGGAGGGGAGGAAGGAGGGATGGGAACATGGGGATTATATCTTTTGAACATGGGAGGGTGCCACAACCTTTTAAATGCATTGTTTGTATATAGTGCTAGCAGCGCTTATGGACACATGGACATCATCTATATATTCCAGCAGCCTTGGCTGAGCGCAGTGCCTTTAGGACCCTTGAACATAGTGAATCAGAGAGAGATTGGTATAATTAGTTGACACAGTGCTTTTGGGACTCCTGTGAACAGAGGGAGAAAGTATACATTCTAAATCTACATTGGAAATATAGCTTTGTAACATTCAGGGCATAGGGGCAATCTGCTTAATGATTAGGACTGGGTCTAGGGAACCAGGGTGCGGAAGGGAGCGGGGGAGGCAGGGAGGAGCAGGGGAGCGGAGGGGGGGGAGCGGGGGAGGAGGGGGGGAAGGGGGGCAGGGAGGGGGAGGGGAGCACAAGGGGAAGGAGTAAAAACCGCAGAATAAGATGCTTCAAATTCGTGTCAGTTCAGGGGAGACTGTGAGGAACCATCAGGGGGACATGCAAAAATTACTGACTGTAATGACAACTTAGACACATACGACCTTACACTCCCGGTTTGCGGCGGGGCAACGCTTATCTGGTGATTTGGGGTCCATGAAGGGAGGAGTGAGTCCCCCTCTTGCATAACAAAGCGGGGCAGTCCAGAGAGATAAACCCCAGTTCATGTTCCCGAGTTCATCAGCTGAGCTACGAGAGCTCATGGGGAGATTTTCTGGTGTAGTGGTGTTCCGGAGGTCACTAGAGACCGATGTGCGCCGGTGGCGGGACTCGTGGAGGGGTGGCCCAGAGAGCGCCGGGACCGGACGGGAGGAGGGCAGCCGGGCTTCGGTCATGTTCGTCACGAAGGGAGGTGAGTTTCGGGAGAGGTAGCAATGGAAGAAACAGCTGTGGTCGCGACGGAGGTTGGGTGGGTGGTCCGGGGGGGAGGTGAGGGGAGCAACTGTGCTGGGGGGTTCGGCAAGCTACCCACGGGGGAGGGAGGGAAGGAAGTGGACGGGGGGAGGGGTGGGATGTGGACTGGGGGGGGAGCGGGCCGGGGGGGGGAATGGACCGGGGGGTGAGGCAGGGAGTCCAGGGAGTGCGATGATTAGTTGTGGAGATGTTATGCTGGCAGACGATTTTACAGACAAAGCCCCAGGGCCTGGCCTTGGTGTAGAGGCCGCCCAGGTGCAGCTCTGTGGCACGGTCAGTTGGGGGGAATTAGACAGGGACTGGAGGCTCCGTTACTTGGGTCTTTCTTCAAGGGCCAGGGGACATCAGCTGGATATTGAAGGTGAGGTCCTTTTGGGGGGACGTTTAGTGGGGATGTCCCGGCATTTTGCAGGGGAGTTTTGTAGGGTGAGGGGGGGGGGGGGCATCTAGGTTGGAGTCTCGGCCGGAGTCAAGAGGCTTGGTCGGCAGCTCAGGGAATCCTCTGGTTTGCCAAGTGCTCCGATGAGCGGGGGACCTCTTCGTCTTCAGAGTTTGCCGGGCCTCTGGGGGTCAGCCCGCGATCCTGCAGGGGGTTAGCTCCAGTGCTTTTAGGAATGACGGGGAGTCTTCTGGTCTCGAAATGGCATGATGGTGACCATTTTTCAAGACAATTGATTTGAAGGGGAAGCCCCATCGGTAGGTGATGCCTCGATCTTTAAGAATATTAATGAGGGCTTCATCTCCCTGCGTTTTCCAATAGTGGCCCTCGACAGGTCACAAAAACATATAGCATGAAATAAGCAGATATAAGAAGTCTCTTAAGAATTAAAGTCTTATCTGTTCCTTGGAGGGAAAATCTTCTCTGTTCCTGGTTCAGCTCCCTTCCCTCAGGGTGTGTCAGCATTCAGGTTTAGAAGTTTTCCCTGTGTCTTGAAAGCAGCTATGCTGTGTCTTCTGGCAGAGCTCAAGACAGGTTGTGAGAGTAAAGACAATCTCTCCTCTCTCTCCAAAGTTCAGTTCAGGAATGAGCTAAGGAGACACCCTTCCTGTTTCAACAGACAGGCTTTTGTAAGCAATCTAAATCAGGCAGGTGGTGTTTATTAATTGACTAACAGCAGTTGACCACCACACTGCTAGATTAAAGGCACATTACTTGAACAGGGATTACTCCCCTGTTACAGACACACACACAGGCAGGACACTGAGGCAGGACACTGAGGCAGTACACAGACACACACTGAGACACACACAGGCAGGACACTGAGACACACACTGAGACACACAGACACAGCCCCAACTCTCTGCTGCATGCTTTTCCTCCGCTCTTTGGCCCCACCCCCCAGGCTCCTGCCACCTTCCGATTGGCTGAATTACACAGCAGCAACCAATCAGAAGCTGCCCAGCCTCCTAGCAGCAGCAGCAGCCCTGCTCTATCCCATGTCCGGTATTATCTCGGACACCTGGCATCCCTAAGAGGGAGCCGGGGTGCCGGGCGGGGGGAGAGCGAGCGGAGCCGGGGTGCCAGGCGGGGGGAGAGCATTGATGGGCACGCATAGTCCGGGCGTGTGGGCCCCCCCTTTGCTGTGGGGCCCCCAGGCAACTGCCCAGCGTGCCCACACGTTAAGACGGCCCTGGGGGAGACCGCTTCTGGGATGTTCCTTATATGTAAGTTTTGCCTGCAGTCCCTATTTTCCTGGTCCTCCAGTGCATCCCTTATTTCATCAACTACATGGCCTAACCTCATCCTCCGTGTTGGATTGCGATCCTATCACGTCTTCCATTTTGTGCTCCAAAACATCTGTGTGTTTCGTGAGGCCATTTATATCTGCTCTTAATCCATCCAAGGCAGTGTTTAAGTCCTCTTGAAATCCCCTTCTCATTTTGAGAAAGAGGGATTCAAAGTATTGTTTGTTTAAGCCGAGTTTGTTTAAGCTCTAAGTTGTCTGGTTCGGCTGCTGCCTCTACGTGTGTTGCGTGGCCTCCTCGGCGCCACCTTGGGAGTCACCATTCGGCTCCGGCAGGTGTTGCTCGGGGGCTAAGTATTTGGTAACCCCCTGGATCTGGTTCCCTTTTGCCCTGGAAGGCATTGTCTCCTCTTCTTGGGCACTTCGGGTGTTTTGGGGAAGATTTTTGGTGGCGGTATATGCTCTATCTGGCGGATTATCTGTAAGGGTTTTGGGAGCTCCTCTTTTACCCGTCCATGCTCCGCGACGTCACCGGAAGTCTGCCGTTCACACAGCTTTTAAGCACAACGTGGGATTAGAAGCAAAGCCCGTGAAACCACTCACAGACAGCTGTTTCAAACTTTTGGGTCTCATCAGTGTGAGGCTGGTTGTACTTGCTCTGCAATTTTCAAGGCTGGTTAGGTTTACATCCTTTATAATTATGGAAAATCTACCCAGCCTTGAAAAATAAATAATAAATAAATATGCACATATACATACATACATACATACATACATACATACATACATACATACATACATTCATACACCAAAAGGAGTCTCTATTTACAGTAAGTGACCCATATGCTAATCAATAGTTACAGTAAACCGATTAACCCTTTCAGTGCCAGAAATTGGTCATATTTAATGCTGGTTTCCTTTTAATGGTCGAATAGCAGTACAGGCATACCCCGCATTAACGTACGCAATGGGTCCAGAGCATGTATGTAAAGCGAAAATGTACTTAAAGTGAAGCACTAACTTTTTTCCACTTAGTGATGCATGTACTGTACTGCAATCGTCATATACGAGAATAACTGATGTAAATAACGCATTTGCAACATGCTCTATAGTCTCCCCGATTGCGCATAGCTTCGGTACAGGTAGGGAGCCAGTATCGCTGTTCAGGACGTGCTGACAGGCGCATGCGTGAGCTGCCATTTGCCTATTGGGTGATATGTCCTTACTCGCGAGTGTACTTAAAGTGAGTGTCCTTAAACCGGGTATGCCTGTATAAAGTGGTCCCTATATGGTGACAATATCTAGGTTTCTATATTTTACCGTGTGGTCTACAACATGGGAGTTCTCCTTGCAAATGTTTGAAAAATTGCTAAAAAGGAACAATATTTCCACCACCACCGTGAGTACAGTGCGAAGTCACTGCCATGCAATCTACAGTACGTTACTGCTAAAACCACAGAAACTGGAGCAGAGGAGGATGCAGGAAGAATGAACAGGAACAGCCCCATTGTAGGTCCCTTGTGTGGCAAGAATTACATATCAGCCAGGACCTCCGACATATTCATAGACAGAGAAAGAAAGAGACTGTCTCTATTAGTCACACTCTACCAGGGGTATCTTATTGGTAATAATGTAAATGCCTTTGAAGCAAGTGAGCCCAGTTCAAATCTCAATATCAGCTCTCCTCGAGACCTTAGGCAGCTCAAGACACTTTCTCTCCCTGGACTCCAGGCACCTTGGATTGTAAGCTCTTCTTGGCAGAAATTCACTGCGCCTGCAACATTCTATATACAGCGCTGGGTTCATTGTCAGCTCTATATACAATAATATTTATATTATTATTGTTAGAGTCAAAGAGAGCTGATACTCATACATCATTTTTGCTTCTTTAACATAATGTCCCTATTAGTATTACAGGTTTAAAAGTATTACAGATACTGCCTAAATTTAACAGAGGACATTGAATAGATACTGTACAAAAGTGGAGAAGTATACATATTTCAGAATCTTATACTATATGAGTGAAAGCACTGTATGCCTGTCTGGATGTCCGGTGTCCCTAGGGGAAATCTCATTGGTCCCTTGGGCCGCCCGCCCCCGCACACCTCTCATTGGCCTGAGGCGGAGTGACGGGCCACACACACACACACACACACACACACACACACACACACACACACACACACACACACACACACACACACACACACACACACACACACGGTAGGGGGGGTGTTCCATATATTAGCTTGGGACGATTATGTAGGGGGGGCGCGAGCAGCTTGCAGGGAAACCTGGGGGCGGGCGCTCCATGCTGCTGATTCTATGTCTGTGTCTTGCAGAGGGGGCGGGGCCAGAAGATCCGTGCTGCTGCTTCTATGTCTGTGTCTTGCAGAGGGGGCGGGGCTTCTCTCTGCACACAGACAAGCCCTCCTTCTCTTCCTGTCTGCTTCCTGTTTTCAGCAGCATGGGGGGTTGGGGGATCGGAGCATGTCGCCCCCCCAGGTGAAATTGTGGACTGATTAAGTGTGTGTGTGTGTTGGTGGTGTTGGTGGTGGGGGGAGGAAGTGATTGAGTGTGTGTGGGGGGTGGGGGGATGGAGTGTGTGTGTGTGTGTGTGTGTGTGTGTGTGTGTGTGTGTGTGTGTGTGTGTGTGTGTGTGTGTGTGTGTGTGTGTGTGTGTGTGTGTGTGTGTGTGTGTGTGGTGTGTGTGTGTGTGTGTGTGTGTGTGTGTGTGTGTGATTGTGTGTGTGTGTGGGGGGGGATTGAGTGTGGGGATTAAGTGATTGTGTGTGGGGGGGGGGTGGTGTGGGGGGGATTGATTGTGTGTGTGTGGGGGGGGGATTGATTGTGTGTGTGTGGGGGGGGGATTGTGTGTGTGGGGGGGGGGGGGGGATTGTGTGTGTGTGTGGGGGGGATTGAGTCCCCCCCCTCCCTGCCCTTTGCCCCCGCCCTCCCTGCCCTTTGCCCCCCCTCCCTGCCCTTTGCCCCCCCCTCCCTGCCCTTTTTCCCCCCTGCCCTTTGCCCCCCTCTCCCTGCCCTTTGCCCCCCCCCCCTTTGCCCCCCCCCTTCCACTCCACGCCCCCTGCCCTTCCACGCCCGGGCAACGCCGGGTATATCAGCTAGTACTAAATACAGTTTACAACTAGGGGTCATCTATTCCCTACTGAACTATACATAGATTTGAGAGTTTTAGGAGTGAACTCTCCTTTTAATCCATTGTCACAACTCTGCAGAAATATGTTATAGCTGTTTTGCATTTTATATTTTATAGATACCCTAAATCTGCACTTGATTCTTTTTCATCCTAAAAGTATCCACTATTTACAACAACACCATAGCATCATCTTGACCTTTTCCCCTTTGTCAGGAATGTCACTGAGATATTTTTACGTCCGGCGTTGTCAGTGCTCTTACAGACTTAATTCCAGGGAACCCCATAGAGAGAATTGTCCATGCAATCACATACCATTTCTTTCTATAATACAAAACTCTCTCAAGATTTTTAGTGCTCACAGCCAGAAACTGTTCACTGAAAAGAAGAATGCTGATTCCATTAGAGTTGTACACACAGCTGCTTTCATGGAGAAAAAAAACAGATTTCTATATGAAAGTGTCCAATTCCTTTAATCACAATACAGTGCTGGGTACATTATTACGTTCTAACACGTTATAAAACCTGAAAAGGGAAGTACCACATAATGAACAATGTCACGGGAGACCAGGTTATTTACACCTTTTTTTCCCAGGATCATTTATTGTGCAAAACAAGCTATATAAATAAATTGTAGTTTATTCAACTTAAATCCGCATACACACAGTGGAACACAAAATACAGATGAAAAGACACACTTACTGGGGGTCTGGGATCGAAAACTAGACTTTTCTAGGTGCAGGGTACTCTATTGGGAGAGTTTTACCCTGACCGAGACTTAGCCCCGGGGTCTCCTGGAACTCAAATCGGCATGAAATTCCTGATGCCACCACTACGATAGTTTCCAGAACTTGGTCCCTCCTGACCGCGAGTCAGCCTGAATCTTCTGGAACTGAAATCGGCATAAAATCCCAGCCGCAACCGCTACGTTCGTTTCTGAGAACTTGGGCACAAAAGTCTCTGGTAGGCAGGCGTTTCAGGCTTGAAATCAAAGTCGGTTGCCTTGCTATTTCGAAGAAAGCAACTTTGAAAAGCCCGTCCTCTTTCCACTCTGACTCAAGGGGAACACACCATCTGATTGGCTCAGGGCTTCTTAAGTATTTCCCTGCTTCATTCATAAAATAGAAGCAGACCGGACAGCCAATCAGCGTGTGGGAACTTTCTCAAGCAGCCAATCAGAGCCAAGCCGGGTCAGCAGGGAATTTGAATCAGCCTAGAGACATGCGCCGCAAGCCTGCCACATTTCCCCCAGCTATCCCAATTCAACCCGCTGGGCAGGCTCCCCTAGTCTGGCAGAAGTGGCGATTACCATTGATCTCCGGACCTAGTATTCCGCCTTTCCCCGCTAACCAAATGCCGTTCACACCTCTGGGCATCCTCTGGCTGATTTGAACTCCGATGTCCAGCAGACATACCGGTGTCTATGGGTTTGCACGGGCTGCCTGTTTGGACATCGGTTCCGAATGTAAAACACATTGAAATATATTTTAATAAACACTGACTCTCGGGAACCCCATCAGCTATGTGCAACTCACCCTGGGTACCTGAAAATAGTGTGAGTAAGCCGGGGAGAATTATAGGGCCACTGGTAACTTTGTCCCCAGACCTCCTGCAATCAAAATGAATTGCTTTTCACCCCAAAACCTTTCCTAAAACTTAGACTCCCAAAGTTTGGCGTCTCTAGGGTACAGGGAACAGAAAAGGAAAAATGTTGTCTATTTCTGTCTGTCTTATTTCCCCACACTTTCCCTTTGACTCAGTTTGGACCCTCAGTCCCCCAACATCCTTATGTATGGTTGGGCACCCACAAACCATATACTGTTTGTGGGTCACCATGACATTAGCTGTGGTACCCCCCCTTAACCTAGGGATTCCATCAGCAAAAGGATAACATTTTTTCCCTAGTGGCACCCTAGTGGTGAGTTGCGGTTATGTTTTTAAGGGGGAGGTATTGCCGGGACAATGTGCCTACATTTATCCGAGAATCAGGCATGATTCTCAGGTACATTTGTTGGGAAACCGATAACTCTTGACCCCAACCTCCTAGGCACATTCAGGCAACGGTTCTTCCGCAAAACCCCCCTTGAAACTCATACAGTAGCAATCCCTGCTTGATTGCATGCCCGGAAAGGGAAAAACACAAAAAATGGTTTTATTACATGAAGTACAATGCAATAATATAATGTTACTGGGTCCAAGAGCTAACTGTCTTGGACCCTTATACATGGAATAGTAACCAAACGAACTTGACCTTTATTATATAGCCTCGTTACCCCCCCACCCACCGTCACATACAAAAACACATTTTATTTAGAATATTATGTATGTATCTGGCTTCTTATCCTTAGAGAAATATCCTATAATGATAATATCTTGACTTCTGACCTTTTACTGTTCAGTATACCTGTAGCAGCAATCCTGCTGTTGGAGCTCCTTACAATGCACTATTGGAGAGGGTTAGGGTTCCTTACAATGCATCTGAATCTCAGATGTACTATTACAGAGGGTTGGGGTTCCTTACAATGCGCCTGATCTCAAACACACTATTAGAGAGGGTTGGGGATCCTTACAATCATCTGATCTCAGACACGTTATTACAGAGGATTAGGGTTCCTTACAATACAGTACATCTGATCTCAGACGCACTATTAGAGAGGGATAGGGTTCCTTACAATGCATCTGGGCTCAGATTCACTATTAGAGAGTGTTTGGGCTTCTTACAATGCGTCTGATCTCAGATATACTATTAAAGAGGGTTGTGGTTCCTTACAATGCATCTGATCTCAGATGCGCTATTAGAGAGGATTAGGGTTCCTTACAATACATCTGGTCTCAGATTCGCTATTAGAGGTTTGAGATTCTGCAGAATTTCACAATATAAAATTATAGGGTTCCTTAACCAAAAAAAGTAGCTATTAGAGAGGGTTGGGGCTCTTTACAATGCATCTGATCTCAGACACGCAATTAGAGAGGTTGGAGCCCCTTACAATGGATCTTATCTCCTACTCGCTGCTAGAGAGGGTTGGGGTTCCTTACAATGCATCTGATCTCAGAAACGAGGGTTGGGGCTCCTTACAATGCATATGATCTGAGACGCACTATTACAGAGGTTTATGGTTCCTTACAATACAGTACATCTGATCTCAGACGCGCTATTAGAGAGGGTTATGGTTCCTTACAATGCATCTGGTTTCATATTCGTTATTAGAGAGGGTTAGGGCTCCTTACAATGCATCTGGTCTCATATTCGTTATTAGAGAGGGTTAGGGCTCCTTACAATGCATCAGATCTCGGATTCACTATTAGAGAGGTTTGAGGTTCTGCAGAATGTCACAATATAAAATTATAGGGTTCCTTAACAAAAACAAAATTGGAAACCACTGCTTTACGGATTAAATCTGCATACACAAGTACAAAAATACATAACAAGCCTTAGTTATAATGTAGTAAAGTAGAAGAGCAGAGAGCATGACACAGTACCTTTTATTGGACCAATAGATAATTGACAAGTTACAGGCTTTCGAACCATGCAGGGTTCTTCATCAGGTTTAATTTATAAGGAACCTTTTTTGATATACCTTATTAATTAGGCTTAAATACAGTGGGGTGTTCTAAGTACCACTGAATTTTGACTTGATAACACACAGCTTTTTTATTTCCAGTTCTATTTAAAAAAAAAATAATTTTAGAAAGATTGTGCACTGTCATGCTCGTATAGCATAAATATTATATACATTGGCTAAAATATAGTCCTCATAGTTTAATAAGTGTAGCTTTATTCATTTACACCAGACACAGTACCAATACTTTTTTAAGCAACTCTGGCCCCTGTTTCAGTATAAAGTATAAGGCGCCTTACACTTCTACTTGCAACACCCCCACCCCCTCAAATCACAGATAGGGACCATGTGGGGAAATCTACATATGTTACCAGGTGTATGGTGCGTTACCTGTCAGGCTCACAGGAGGCCTGAACCTCCGCCACTGGGAGCCTGGGGAGCCTGGGGTGTATCCTGGAATGTACTACTTACAGCGCCTCCACCTGTGCAGGGATTCTAGTGTGTAGAATAACCCCTGACACAGGAACAACATACAGTAAATACTTACACCAGGGTATGGATAAAACAGTTTACTATATGCACTAAATTATAACACATCACAATACATCAACAACAGCAACACAGCAGTGTCACCCTTTAACCTGGCCTCACTGGGCCTCAACCCCACAGCATATACCTAAGTGTCCCAAGAGTCCCAAAAGTCCCACAACCCCACCCAAGTGTGAGACAGCGCTGTCCACTAGATGGTGTATAGTTGGTGCACTTGGTGTATACCTGCCCAGGGTACAGCAGAATAAAGGTAAGAGGATCCGTCTGCGTCCAGCGTTGAATTCGCAGCAATGGCGTCCTCTTCCAATTCGGAGGGTCTCCTTCTGAGTGATCTCACCGTCAGAAAGTCTCTATCTTGAGTGAGGTAGGTCTGGTCCCAGACAACACTTTTCAGGGGCTCGCAGCACTGCAGCTGTGTCCCTGAACTTACACACTAATAAAGGGTAAAGGTCCCTAACTGAAGGGGCCTTCCCTGCAGCAGCCACGATCTACAATATGACTCAGGGCCAATCTGGGGCCTAGGGGGGTAACCTGGCCTAGTTTCAGGGGCTACTGCTCACTGCACACACCCTTCCTTAACCTTCTCCCAGCTCTGACTAACACTCGTACTTCAGTCAGATTCCTGACTCCAGCGCGCAACAATGTATCCCCTTTGCAACAGGAGAATCTGTAAGCCCTATTGGCTGTAATGCAGCACATGATAGGGGTGAAAGGGCAGTCCCCAGAGGCTTCTTGGTAATGTAGTCCTCCATGGCCCTCTTTAACATTAGGGCCGCTTGCGCAATCTGCACTGCGCATGCGCGACAATGTAATGGCCGCCGCTACTCTCAACTGAGCATGCGCAACTGTGGGCAGTCCCTGCATTCCTGAAATGGCTGCTGCGTGCGTTCTGCGCATGCGCGAGTCTAACGCCAACCCTAACATGGCCGCCGCAACTACTGGGGCTACACTGTGCATGCGTGAGTTCCCGCGCATGCGTGAACACATCCAAAATGGCTGACTGCAGAGGCCGCCGGGAGCCCCTGGCGATGCACTCACCCACGCAGCTCTCCGGTACAGCGCAGAGGTTCTCCGTTAAGCGGAAGTAAGGGGGGCCCAGGGGGAACCCTGCTACATACTTGTAGATGAAAACAAAGAGTGGCCTCACCACTATTAACCAGATCAGTCCATCCTTACTGTAGAGTGTGATGATCGGGCGCAAGCTCTGCTCCAGAGTTTGATTCTCACTTGCTACAGGCTTCCTCATCAGCTCCTGCTGTGTGCACTCTGCACAGCAACGAATCAGCACTCTGGTTTCACTTTCAGCCTCTGCTGATCAGCAGTTCCCGGATTGGCTGAACCACCCTTTATATGCTCAGCCTTTGCACCTGCAATTTGGCTGAGCATAACAGTTGTTTCATGTGAAGTGTGCTGGTCGCAAGCACACTGTTATTCCTTGCCTAGCCTTGTCATCTTTCTTTCCTTGCAGTTACACCAAAAGCCTTGCTACGGACACCGACTACCCGCCAGTCTCCTGCCCTCCAATTCTGCTACAGATATCACTACGCTGCCTTCTCCTACCCTCGACCTCAGCTACGTGACCCCTACTACTCTCACCTCTCCAACCCTGACCCGGCTACCATGATCACGTATCTGCATTCCAACACTACTTCGTGGCCCCAGGTCGGTGTAGCTATATCCCCACTCTCGGCCTCGCGGTTCAGTCCAGTCTGCGGCGAGGACCCGTTACATAGGGTTCCCATATTCATGTCTGGTTGGGCTCCAATATATGTCATGTTCCATTCTATAAGAAGAGATTTATGTAGTCCCAATCAATACTGACCTATATTGCAACACGTAATAATGAAATGAGTGTAAGCATGAAATCCCACTTAACTTAGAATGGGACGAGGATAGTTTAATATATTGAACATCTGGAGAAAATTGACCCATATGTTTAAGCTACTTTTTAATGCACAAGAAATTGAAGAAATCTGTGATACTCTTAACAGTGTAAATACTGTGGCTTTGTCTGTGTAAACAGCACTGTGCAGAGCAGATGGAGATAACATGAATTGAACAATGTTCTTTAACTTTAAAATACTTCTAGGCCTCTCTTTTCAATGATCCCTATGCATCGAACAACGATTAATTATTCACATAGAAAAAGTACAGTCATATATAATTCTTTAATATTCTGTAATATACACTAGAACAGTAAGGATAAAGAGAGAAAGGTGCAGGAAGAAAAATGGTGATGCTTATTATTTATATTAATAGTATTACTCTTAATATTATTAACTGAATAGACCCAAATAACTATTAAACCAGGAAATAGTGTGATTTATTGGGTGGCATCTGTCCAGTTTGGGTGGCCCAGCAAAATGAGGGCAAAATGTTACATGTGTAACATATCGACTTAAGTATACCTACAGTATGCTGTCAAAACGGATAATATGTTTCTCTATGTTGGATAGTTAGCAAGTGTTGACATTAGTGCACAGAGTGATGGACAATAAGTTATAAAACAGACCTTTAGCAGCTGTAAAATGTAGTAGGCATAAAATACAGTCAGACAGCATCAATCTGATGCCTCAACAATAGCTTCATACTTCTCTCTTTGAGTTTGCAGGCCCAAATGGCATGAATTCACTCAACCAATAGCTAACGATATTCTATCATGTTATCAAGGATACTGTATATACTGATGTAGCATGTGACATTATTCCCCCAGATAACACAAGACGCCTCTTTATAATGCAGAATATCACAGAGTTTCCTCAGGATTTACTGGCAGTGTTGGTGCATATTGAATATCACACCCTATCCCACTGTAACATACCAGTTTCTCTCATGTTACATTGTTGGCAAGAATTTTCTCTAACTATGTACACTGGCGACACACTTTATTCGAGCTCGGCTAGTCCCACGAATTCGGGTATACCCGGGTGTATTGAGGTTTGTGACTGTTTTCTGCCCGAGTGCATTGAGTTATTTTCCAGGCAGGGATTGAAGCATTTTATTCCCGCTGGCTGCAATACTGCACAGTATATATATATATATATACTGCATTACAATTCATGAATTTATGCCATCTGGTAGACACGCGAAGCATTGCAGCCTATTAAATCCTAATCATTATCATTTAACAGATCAGCCGCCCGTCAGCCAGGCATGAACCCAGGCTGGGAAGGCAAACGCAGCGGGGCTTGTCAGAGGTGAGGAGCGGCGCATTCCAGGTATCTGCCAGGTACATACTGAGTATTTGCTCGAATAAAGTGTGTCGGTGCAGTATAAAAAGGCAAGATGCATCTAACGTAAGGAATGTATAAAAACAGATTAAATATTCCAATTGCAATCATGATTTCATTCTTTTCTGTTCCTTAGCTGTAACACCGTGATGTTTTCTGCTCTCAGTGTTAGGATTTACAGAAGGGCCATACCGTGATGTGGATGTAGGCTTAAAATACTTTGGTCAAAGAATTGAACTAAATGACCCTTCATTATGAGAAGATACACAGATTATACAGAAGTATTTAACTGTATATACTGTATCAAGTTGGATGTAGCACTAGGGCTTTTTGTCTTTTGTTGTATACCTGAGGTCACAATCCTAGAAGCACTCTTTTTGACACAATATATATGATTTGGTGAATTTGGGTTCTGTGCGTACAGGGCCTGTGTGTGTTTGTTAGAAATATTCATACAGTGTAGAATAAAAATGTTCTATTTTCTATAATTTCCCAAATAGTGCCTGGCTTACTGAAAAGCAGCACTTTTATCCCCCCCCCCCTCCCCATTTCCCCCCCACTCACCACCTCAATCCGCTCATTTGTCAGATGAATGTGCAGATGCAAAAATGTTCTTTATTTATCATGGGGATGGGAAGATTTATTGTTGGCACGGGAAAGTTGCCCACGCACATTTTCTTTTGGCTCATATCCTGAACCAACCAGCTACGGAACATTAAGGAACAGAATTAATAGACAAGTCCCTTCCATATGGTCTCCCTCTGGTGTGTGTGTGCGTGTGTGAATACATATACACTGACCCGTGTTGGAATTGAACCACATAGCTACAGTCAAAAGTAATAGGTTTCCTTACCAGAAGACCTTACAGTGTAATTAGAGATTGATGGGCATGAGATACGGTAACATGTGTGATATTTAGTTTAAAAGATATACAGCTATGTGTTTTGTTTCTGGAAAAAGAAAGCACATTATAATGCAAAAATTCTCATTTCAGAAGGTGGCCTATAGGGAAAATACATGAATATGACAATTTTCTCTTATGTTAACTTGTGAAATCAATACATCTATATATAAAACATGTTATTGGAGATTCTTATATCTGAAGGTGATTTTGTAGGAACAAAGTTTAACACAATATAAGAACTGGTGGATCCATTTAATGCAAATAAAAATGAACAACAAAGTTAACATACAGCAGAAGAAAACATTGATCAATCCCATTATAAATTGCTCGTAACTAGTCCCATAACTGCCTTAAAGTTGCAGTCCAAGCAATATCCTACGTCTGGTTTTTTTTAAATAACTCAGTTATGTACTACAGTATAAGAAAATACTTGTAGCATTTAAAAAAAACAACAACTCTAGATGACATTTTTAATGTGTTAAAATGTAGCAAGCATTTTTTGTTTCTATAGCAACCATTTACAAAGTCACATCTCCTTCCTCTTCTGAAACAGACACTGGCACACCCCTTTTTTGAGCCCTGCCCTCCCTCTAGCAGTGCACCAATTGTATCTAGTGACTGCATGGTTGCATCTTCACATGCTCTTCCCCACAGAACTTTGTATCTTTGGTCCTCTTCTGCTGCACTGACAGCCATTTAGTGAGCCCCCAAACCGAATCTTTGCCGATCGATCACAGAACAGATCGATTGGTAAGAGTTAATTACTTATTGTATGGATTGTATTGATGCACATATTAAAGCGGGAAAAACCCCAACAGCTTGACTGCTTCTTAAATAACCACTCCCAAGAACAAAATGAATGCAACGAACCTTGATACGTGGACGCAAAAACATGCAATTTAAAATCGAATTACCTTTACATCATTGGTGACCTTTGATTCATTACAACTATGGTCACTGATGATAAATTAATAAGAAGCTGTTTTTAATCAGTGGATATCTGACTGGCCCATGTCCCCTATTTGCTTAATTTTGGCTGACCGTTGTTGGCAACCAAGACTGAGGCATCTGGTTAACATAGCAACCAAGGCTTCTAAGCGTCTTGCATTTGGTAATGATTTGCAGTCAATTGTGAGCTTGACCAGATGGGGAGTTGTGTCCTAAAGATGAAGGTCACTGATCCCAATGTATGTATTTAAGCATCCATGGTTGGCTCCTTATTAGTAAACTGGCCTGTGCTTACTGGTCAAGCTAATCGCTTCACTAATGTCCATGTCTTTGTTTTCTTCTGTCTATCATGGCTTATGTATGAAAGAGGCAGGCAAGACAATAAAAACATGGGTTGAAGGCGTATCTTAGTGGTAGGAATACTGCCATTAAAATGGATGGACCTGGTTTAAATCCCAGTGCCATCTCCCATTGTGACTTTGGTTGACATGTTACCTTTCAGTGCCTTAGTCTTAAAAATTAGATTGTAAGCTCTTATGGGCATTGTGTCTGCACACACTATAATGTAGATTATCAATGCTATATATGAAAACAATATTATTATTAGTATTATTATTGTATTATTATTACATTATTATTATTACATTATTATTATTACATTATTATTATTATTATTATTATTATTATTATTATTATTATTATTATTATTGTTATTATTATTATTATTATTATTAATGATAATATCTTAGGTGTATAAGCTACACACACAATCCAAATGCATATTATTTTTATTTTAGTTCCTTAATGGAATGGATTGTACGGCAACGCATTGCAAGTTCCTTGACTGGTAAAAGGATTAACATCAAGTCCAACCTCCAGAGCTTTAAAAAAATAACAGGTAATGTACAAAGCAATGGATTTCAGACACTTCTGGCTGAGTGGGGGTTAATAGAAAAGATCTGTGTCTCAGACACTGCCTAGAGTTGCAAAGCAATTGGCTCTGCAATGAAAATATGCCTTGCGTCTTTAAAGAAATAACTACAAGACGTGGATTGATATGAGCTTTAAAGGTCACTGCCTTAGCTACGTTGCTGGCCAAGATTAAACCTCATCAAACAGCTTCCAACAGGCAGAATCTATTACAGTCTGGTGTGAACCTCCTAGCCCTGGGAAACTAGGTCCCAACTCATTCCTGGGGCTGTGGAGTGTGTTATCACAGTATCATTATGCACTAGAAATTACCAGACCCAGGATCCCGTCTCCAAAAGACCTTTTGTTTCAGCTGATGGTAAAAAAAGGGCAAATAAAATAGACAGAGCTAGGCAGGAGCAGAATCTGAACCGTACAATGAAGAGACACGCAATTCATTCCAGACTCATTCCTCAAGCATTTCATTGTGCAATCCCCCTGCATGTTTATTTTTTTATTATTTAAAGGCTTCTTCCCCATATTGGATAATAGGATATCTGCTTTTTCTTCTCTAGTTTTACCTGCTCACTGAATTTTAAAGTGTTTTTTTTGCTCCTAACAAAATAGCCCAAACCCCATACCACGTTCTGAAATCACTGCACGTCAAACATTCCTTTTTTAGAAAAACCCATGTTAAAAAGCTGTGTAATACGTTTATAGGGATTCATGTTAAAATGGATAAGAAGTAAAGAGTGACACTGTGTGCTCATTTGCCTGTCATTACCCAGAATTCCCAACTGCAGTGGAAGCACTGTATGCTAAGCGATAATGAGGAAAAGCAGGGTTGCAGACCTGTCTGAGACATGTGAATGTGCTCACAAGTAATATTTGTATTTGCTGTACACTGTACGGTGGAGGGTTTTAATCACTTTTTACCCACCATAACTTATATAATGTGTGGAAGAAAAACCCAGAATAAGACAGGTGTCTGCCAACTCTCTGGATGCAAAACAGCCTGGTGGGCAATAAACATAATAAAAAGCAAAGGTTGCTCTGTGAAAACCCTATTGCAGGCTTTAAGCCTATTAAAAAAAATTTAAAAAAAATCAACTGGATAGAAAAATAAAATCAATCAGTAGAAGCTTCTCCCTGGTCCCCTGATGTCTGCTCCAGGATGTGGGTACTCAAGCAGAACTGCTGTACCCCCCCCCCCTGTTCTAACACATTGGCATCCCTGAGGCTTCCAAGTCCTGACTTCTCACAGACCCATAGACACCAAGCTTGGTAGCCATCTGGTCTGCTTGGAATCTATGACACGGAAATCCCACAGTTCCTCTACAGGTTACTAGTACATATACCTATTAAATATAACCCTTTAATAAAATAGACTGTGTCCTGTCTTATGTGTGGTAAAATATATAAGTCCCTGTTCTGATGTCAGGGATGGAGTGAGTGTACATATTCCCTACCTTCACTAGCCTCATACTTGGCACACTTTAGAAAAATAACTTTTAAAACTTTTACACAAACGAACCACTCTCAGCTTTATTACTTAGCTGGAGTGCCCCCCTGAACCCCTATCCTAGATGCAGGGTATCTGGGCATGTATCTGGGTAACACTCTTTATACTAGGTCCCTCTCTGTCTACTAGGGACCCCGTGGTTGATCGCAGGTATACAGTAACCCCTTCATGCCCGGTTACCTTGTCTGGAAGATGCTGCAGCAGGAATCCTGGCGGTGAGTCGCAATAGTGCTTTCAGAGTCAGAGTTTGTCCGGAGCAATGTGCTTGGCTGGATCCGAGATTCTCACTCAGTTCCCGGATCCAATTCCTGGGGTATCCCATAACTCTGGAACCCAGATACATAGCCACATTCTGTAAAGACTTTCTCCGACAAACCCACCCTGAAACTTACAGCCTAGAAATCTCCCGGTCCCAGCATCCCAGGAAAGGCAAAACACACAGAAATCTTTAATGTCGCATAATTTGCACACAATCACAGTAATGCATCTGGGATATCTGGGTCCAAGAGCTGACACTTTAGGACCTCAACACACGGACCAGGGGTAAACAAGTGGGCTGAACCTTTATTAGTGAGCCTGGTTAACCCCTTCACCATTACACCTCCCTCCTTAAGATGAAGGCTTTGTTACGGCCGCCTCGTCCGGTGGTTTAACTGGCCTGACATGTCTTGAGGTTGCTGGATCACTGGGACTGTCCTGGCGTGAAAGTCCATCGGCATTGCCGTGTTTACTGCCTTTCTTATGCTGGATGGAAAAGTCAAATTCTTGCAGGGCAAGACTTCAGTGAAGGAGCTTGCCATTTTCCCCGGACACCTTTTGTAGTCAACTCAAGGGGTTGTGATCAGTGATCACAGTGAATGTGCTGCCAGACAAATAGGGCAGTAGCTTTCTTAGAGCCCACACAATAGCCAAAAATTATTTCTCAATGGTGGCATAAGCCACTTCCCTGGGCAGTAACTTTCTGCTCAGGTACACCACAGGATGCTCTGCCCCCTCCTCCCCCACTTGACAGAGCACAGCACTGATACCGTAATCGAAGGCATCAGTCTGCACCAAAAAAATTCTTTGAGTAGTAAGGAGCTGCGAGGATGGGTGTGCTGGCCAGCGCTGTTTTGGGTGCCTGAAACGCTTTTTCACAGGCAGGACACCAGGCTTCCAGAACCGGGAGTTGCTTCTGTGTCAGATCTGTCAAGGATTTAGCCACGCCGCTGTACTGTGGTACAAACTTCCTATAGTACGCAGTGGTGACTTAAAAAAACATAAACTGCTTCTTAGTTTTGGGGACTGACCACTGCACTATAGCCTCAACCTTAGCTGGTTCAGGCTTGAGATGTGCTCTGCCCACCCTGTACCCTAGGTACAAAACCTCTGCCATACCTACTAAACACTTGGTTGGTTTCATTGTGAGCCCTGCTTCCCTAATTCTGCTTAGCACCACTGCTACATGAACTAGGTGACTGTCCCACGTCCCGCTAAACACTGCGATGATGTCCAGATATACCTGTGCGAAAGCCTGCATCCCTTCCCGTAACCTATTGACCAGGCGTTGGAAGGTAGCCGGAGAATTCTTCATCCCAAATGGCATCACTAAGCATTCATAGAGGTCACTTGGAGTAATGAATGCTGACTTCTCCCTAGCCTCAGCTCTATTGGTGCATGATCTGACCATGAAATATCATGGATCCTGGCCTGGGAGATCTGCGCAACCAGTCTGCTAGAGATAAAGAAGTAATCGATTCTACTATAGGAGGTGTGAGGGTGGGAGAAGAACGTATAGTCCCTCTCTAGAGTGTGGTGCTCCCTCCATATACAGTATCTACTAGTTGATTTAACTTCAATCCTGCCTTCAGTGCCACTGAGTCGTCCCTATGTTTAGGTCTCGGGTAGCCTGATCTGTCTACTTCCGGATCTATTGCCGTGTTAATGTCACCCGCCACAATCTAAGGACCCCTGGCCACTCTGACTATTGTCTGGAAAATTGAGGTGAGGATGGAAGAATCGTACTCGCTAGGGGCGTACATATTGACCAATGTCAGCAACTGACCAGTGATTGTACCTTTTAATATCAGATACCTGCCATTTTTGTCTCTCTTGATTGTTTCTACCATGAATATGATACTATTTTGGAAAATAATTGCAACTCCTCTTTTTTTCCCACTGACGGAGGAAAAGTAGAACTGTCGGAAATGGTTGTGCAAGAATTTGAGGGTGCTCTTAGTGCTAAAATGCGTTTCCTGTATCATAATTATGTCAGCATGTTTCCGTCTATACTCCTCCAGGGCTATTCTGCGTTTACCCGGACTATTGAATCCATTTACGTTGTTGGATATAATATTCAGCCCCATGAACCACTGACTTTTAGGTTAGCAACCAGGATCTGGGTCCTTTCATTTTTTGGCCGCGGCAGAGAAAGGCCATCCGCTCCCTGAGGGATTTCTGAGAGTAGGGTGTGATAGGAGTGGGAATAGGGAGTGGGGGAGGGGATGGGTGGGGGAGAAATAGGGATAGAGACGTACTCGGTCTGCACCCCGGATGGCTCTTCTGGCCCTAGGATAATTTGGGGAATTGGCCCTGCCCGTCTGGGTGGCCCGTAATCCGGTAAAAGCCAGACTTCCCCTATCCTAGGGACTTGTAAATGTGACCAGTTTGCTGCCATGTAACTTTTTGTGAGTCGCATGGTGAAAGCCGGAGGGTTCCCCTCTCCGGCATCCTCAAAAAGCTTTAATCATTTACAAATTATATACATTTCATAACCTTCAGAAACGTAAACAGACAAACTGTTTTGACCACAACGTCTCCGATCCCATAGTGTATTTCCCCCTGTGTGAACCCCAGTTACTTTTAACATTATAACTCACAGAAACTTCTTTACAGGGGTGTTCGCTCCGTCCAGCCCCCCTCCCCTGTACAGCAACAGTGCTCTCAGTCAGAAGTGTCCCACTGTAGCGAGTGTGCCGGATCGCGCGACCGTAAGTGATCCTCCTCTTCTTATGCTAACCCTGAAGTGCCATCTCTCTTCTAACCCTCCTTCTCCTCTCCCCCCCCCCGGCACCCCATAACTTGCAGTCCGTGAGCGTTTTGGCCGACACCGGGTCCTTCCGCACTGCCCCGCTACTTCAGCTCTCCGGTATCCTCTTGTTTTTGCCAGCCTGCCTGTGAACCGGATATTCACTCTGTGGTGGCCGCCATATTGGGGCTTGCTCTGACTTTTCTCTTTCTCTGGTCACGCAGCAAGATGGCTCCTGATCCGTGAGCTCTCCTCCGAAGTGGCCAAAACTGGAACTGCAACTGGTAAGTGGAGTTAACTCTGGTGGAAATAACCAAACTTTAACACAATTGCTAGGGCCCCTTTAAGCCTTTAATTGGTGTTTAATTGAGTACTTGTTTGTTTCAAATTGTGGCTGTGGCTTTCTGCGATCTCGGCGACGCCCACACTTCTCTCCAGACGGGCTCCGGAGCGGTATCTTCCTCGGGCGGCAGGTGAGTGGAGCTGGTTGTCTCATTATGCACCCCTATTTTTTTTAGGAAGGCCTCTCCTTCTTCGGGTTTGCTTCAGGGTGTGTGCCACCCCGTTCTTCAGGACGGCCAGGCCGAATGGGAACACCCAACGATACCATATACCCTTGTCCCTGAGGAGCTTAGTGATAGGGGCCATGTTTTTCCTTTTTATTAGTGTTGAGGGGGCTAAATCTTGAAACACCAGCAACTTTATGCCTTCGAACAGTTCTAGAGGTCCTGGTGATTTGGCACACCTCTTCTTTAATACGATAAAAGTGGAATCTTATAATGATATCTCTTGGGGGATTCCCTGGTTGGGGTCTGGCCCGTAGTGCGCAGTGACACCTGTCAAGGTGCAAATCAGCCTCCATCTTATCCGGTAATAACTGAGCCAGCCATCTTGTGACAAAATCATCAGCATCAGTTATTTCTTCAGGGACACCTCGGAGGCGTATGTTATTCCTCCTATCTCTGTTTTCTGAATCTTCCTGTTTATTGGTAAGATTCATAACCATAGCCTTAAGGTGTGATGTTTCTTTTTAATTTTTCTGGACTGCCCTGGTACTGCGTCCATATGTCTCTCGAGACCATCTGTTCTTACCCCCACTGTTAGTTTTGGGGGCTGACCACTGCACTATAGCCTCAACCTTAGCTGGTTCAGGCTTGAGATGCCCTCTGCCCACCCTGTACCCTAGGTACAAAACCTCTGCCATACCTACTAAACACTTGGTTGGTTTCATTGTGAGCCCTGCTTCCCTAATTCTGCTTAGCACCACTGCTACATGAACTAGGTGACTGTCCCACGTCCCGCTAAACACTGCGATGATGTCCAGATATACCTGTGCGAAAGCCTGCATCCCTTCCCGTAACCTATTGACCAGACGTTGGAAGGTATCCGGAGCATTCTTCATCCCAAATGGCATCACTAAGCATTCATAGAGGCCACTTGGAGTAATGAATGCTGACTTCTCCCTAGCCTCAGCTCTATTGGTGCATGATCTGACCATGAAATATCACGGATCTGGCCTGGGAGATCTGCGCAACCAGTCTGCTAGAGATAAAGAAGTAATCAATTCTACTATAGGAGGTGTGAGGGTGGGAGAAGAACGTATAGTCCCTCTCTAGAGTGTGGAGCTCCCTCCATATATCTACTAGTTGATTTAACTTCAATCCTGCCTTCAGTGCCACTGAGTCGTCCCTATGTTTAGGTCTCGGGTGGCCTGATCTGTCTACTTCCGGATCTATTGCTGTGTTAATGTCACCCGCCACAATCAAAGGACTCCTGGCTACTCTGACTATTGTCTGGAAAATTGAGGTGAGGATGGAAGAATCGTACTCGCTAGGGGCATACATATTGACCAATGTCAGCAACTGACCATTGATTGTACCTTTTAATATCAGATACCTGCCATTTTTGTCTCTCTTGATTGTTTCTACCATGAATATGATACTATTTTGGAAAATAATTGCAACTGCTCTTTTTTTCCCACTGACGGAGGAAAAGTAGAACTGTCTGAAATGGTTGTGCAAGAATTTGGGGGTGCTCTTGGTGCTAAAATGCGTTTCCTGTATCATAACTATGTCAGCATGTTTCCGTCTATATTCCTCCAGGGCTACTCTGCGTTTACCCGGACCATTGAATCCATTTACGTTGTTGGATATAATATTCATCCCCATGAACCACTGACTTTTAGGTTAGCAACCAGGATCTGGGTCCTTTCATTTTATGGCCGCGGCAGAGAGAGGCCATCCGCTCCCTGAGGGTTTTCTGAGAGTAGGGTGTGATAGGAGTGGGAATAGGGAGTGGGGGAGGGGATGGGTGGGGGAGAAATAGGGATAGAGACGTACTCGGTCTGCACCCCGGATGGCTCTTCTGGCCCTAGGATAATTTGGGGAATTGGCCCTGCCCGTCTGGTTGGCCCGTAATCTGGTAAAAGCCAGACTTCCCCTATCCTAGGGACTTGTAAATGTGACCAGTTTGCTGCCATGTAACTTTTTGTGAGTCGCATGGTGAAAGCCAGAGGGTTCCCCTCTCCGGCATCCTCAAAAAGCTTTAATCATTTACAAATTATATACATTTCATAACCTTCAGAAACGTAAACAGACAAACTGTTTTGACCACAACGTCTCCGATCCCATAGTGTATTTCCCCCTGTGTGAACCCCAGTTACTTTTAACATTATAACTCACAGAAACTTCTTTACAGGGGTGTTCGCTCCGTCCAGCCCCCCTCCCCTGTACAGCAACAGTGCTCTCAGTCAGAAGTGTCCCACTGTAGCGAGTGTGCCGGATCGCGCGACCGTAAGTGATCCTCCTCTTCTTATGCTAACCCTGAAGTGCCATCTCTCTTCTAACCCTCCTTCTCCTCTCCCCCCCCCCCCCGGCACTTGCAGTCCGTGTGCGTTTTGGCCGACACCGGGTCCTTCCGCACTGCCCCGCTACTTCAGCTCTCCGGTATCCTCTTGTTTTTGCCAGCCTGCCTGTGAACCGGATATTCACTCTGTGATGGCCGCCATATTGGGGCTTTCTCTGACTTTTCTCTTTCTCTGGTCACGCAGCAAGATGGCTCCTGATCCGTGAGCTCTCCTCCGAAGTGGCCAAAACTGGAACTGCAACTGGTAAGTGGAGTTAACTCTGGTGGAAATAACCAAACTTTAACACAATTGCTAGGGCCCCTTTAAGCCTTTAATTGGTGTTTAATTGAGTACTTGTTTGTTTCAAATTGTGGCTGTGGCTTTCTGCGATCTCGGCGACGCCCACACTTCTCTCCAGACGGGCTCCGGAGCGGTATCTTCCTCGGGCGGCAGGTGAGTGGAGCTGGTTGTCTCATTATGCACCCCTATATTTTTTAGGAAGGCCTCTCCTTCTTCGGGTTGCTTCAGGGTGTGTGCCACCCCATTCTTCAGGACGGCCAGGCCGAATGGGAACACCCAACGATACCATATACCCTTGTCCCTGAGGAGCTTAGTGATAGGGGCCATGTTTTTCCTTTTTATTAGTGTTGAGGGGGCTAAATCTTGAAACACCAGCAACTTTATGACTTTGAACAGTTCTAGAGGTCCTGGTGATTTGGCACACCCCTTCTTTAATACGATAAAAATGGAATCTTATAATGATATCTCTTGGGGGATTCCCTGGTTGGGGTCTGGCCCGTAGTGCGCAGTGACACCTGTCAAGGTGCAAATCAGCCTCCATCTTATCCGGTAATAACTGAGCCAGCCATCTTGTGACAAAATCATCAGCATCAGTTATTTCTTCAGGGACACCTCGGAGGCGTATGTTATTCCTCCTATCTCTGTTTTCTGAATCTTCCTGTTTATTGGTAAGATTCATAACCATAGCCTTAAGGTGTGATGTTTCTTTTTCATTTTTCTGGACCGCCCTGGTACTGCGTCCATATGTCTCTCGAGACCATCTGTTCTTTCCCCCACTGTGTTCTGATCTCTCCTGAACTCTGTCAATTCTCTATGAAAGAAAGCTTTCATCTCTCTGCAGAACTCGTTCATGTCTGCTCTGGGGACCATCTGCTGATCTCTTCTCTCCTCGGCTCTCTCTCCATCTGATTCTAAGCCCGCCGCCATTGAGGTGCCGCCAAACTCATCCGTTCCCACCAATCCTCCTCTAGGGTAGAAGTCGGTCAGGACTGGGGTATTTTTCTTCGTTTTTGTTCCGGTCACCATCTTGCCTGTCTCTCTGGCTCTCGGTGGTTGTGGGTTTGTTTAAATTGTGTGAATTGTGTCTGTTTGATGCTTATTCAATGCCGGGGGGAACGGAGCTCTCTAATTAGGCTGCTATTCCCTCCGCTGTTGCACATGCACCCCTAAACTTTCCCTTTTGAAAAAAAATAAAGAAACAAGCTATGGAATGCAGTTGGAAATTTTTTTAAGGGAAATTTCTGTTAAAATTTTATTTTGAAAACCAAAAAGTGTTTCTTATTTTCCCCCGCAGCACCACCACCCCACCCCCCCACAGCAGCACTGTGAAACCCACAGCCACCCCACCTGCAACACTGCCAGTCACCGCCCCCCCGCAGCACCGCCACCCTCCACAGCACCACCAGGCACTGCCACCCCCCGCAGCACCGCCAACCCCCCCGCAGCACCACCACCCCCCGCAGCACCGCTGGTGGCCCAAGACACAGGCCCCAGCCACCGGCCACCCCCCACAGCACTGCCAGCCACCGGTCCCATCCACCACCCCCCCCCCACAGCACTACCACCCCCTGCAGCACTGCCCCCCCACAGCAATGGCCCTCCCACAGCCACCAGCCCCCACCCCCCTGCAACAACCGGCTCTCTGAAGCCATTAGGCCTGACCTGAGACCATCCCCATATAAGTCTGATTTTTATATGTATTGGTGGTGTCAGGGTATTTTTTTTATATGTATTGGGGGGTTTGGGGTATTTGTTTAATATGTATTTGGGGGGTTGGGGTATTTTTTTATATGTATTGGGGGGTTGGGGTATTTGTTATATGTATTGATGGAGTTGAGGTATATTTTTATATGTATTGGGTGGTGGGGGTATATTTGTATATGTATTGGAGGGTTACGTAAAAGTTGCGCTAAAAAAAACAATTCCCGTGGTCGTGCGCTATGGGTTGGGGGGCCCTGCTCCTTTCATTTTTCCTGGGCCCCATTATTTCTGTTGGCGGCCCTGGCTGCGGCAGAAAAAAATGAAAGTAAATAAGTAAATACTGCGACTGCCTGCATGGTTGAGGGAGTATTTCTGATTGCAATGGGGAGATTAATTCTGGTTACATATGTACAATGCTTCCATGTTCCTGTAACCCCCATTTGGGATTACTCTGGCCTTAGGGGGTTAACTGTGTGGGCCTACATTTACAAACTCCCCTTTCCCCCATCACTTGGTGCTGGCTGACTAGGCAGAATCATTGTCCTTTCCACTTCTGCATAGTGATGTCATCGCAGGATATATACAGTAGGGAGAGGTTTCTAGAACATCCAGGTCCCAGAAAGAATTAAAGAGGGCGGACTACACTGTGAATAGTGTATATAGGTTATAATATAGATGAGTTTAGGATATAGGGTAAGGATCCCCTTTATTGTTTTATAGTTAGGGACAGTGCCCTATATTGATAGCGCACATAGAAATGGCTCCATTCTACTCTCATGATTTATATAGAGGAAGCCTATGCCTCAAAAGGGTTCCCCAAGTCGCACCCCCGTGGTATAGCTGGATCAGCCCAATCGGAGAGTCTATAGCTGACTCTCACCCTGTTCTGGAACAAGATTTATATTTCTGTTCAACCCCCCTCTTTTTGCAGCTCAGTTGCTGTTTCTTTGGTTCAGCTGCCTGTTATTTCTTCTGTCCCAGCAGCTAGCTGCATGTGAAAGGCAACATTTTGATACACATGTTGTTTACACAGCTCTAGTCAGTGAGTTGCTAAAGCAATCTCTGAGATCTTTCTCAGAATGGGCAATTCTGCCCTCCCCCTTGTCTTGCTGACAGTTAGTCTGTCTCTAGACTATTCCTGTTACCCAGATTCCCCCCACACTTCCTTTTCACCCTGGACTCTGAGTGAATATCTGCCTGCTATTAGCCCCAGCAAGGCCTTTTTGGTTTTTACACTGCCTTATCTTGATACACTGCACTTCAGACAGAGAAGCACTCTCTACCCACACTACATCTGCAAGTACCTTTCTTCCTGTGATTTTCCCTCAATAAAACTAAGAAAGACAAAAGGACTTGTTGTGCTTTGGAAGAGGGAAGGCATGAGTTAAGCTAGCTGGAATTATTCATACATCATACGTGACCCTGGTTCCAGGATACACCCAGAAGGCCATGAGATGGGATTGAGTACCCAAGATGAGGATACTGAGAGCAGACAGAGAGTTTGTAGTACAAGGGTCGGCAGAGGCCCGCAGGCGATGGAGCACTACTGATGCTACCCAGCAGAGGGATCAATTAGGTAATCCATAAAGAGACAAGCCTTAACATCTCCATAGCAGGCCGAGATTGGAGGCAGCTAGGGAAGAGGAAGAAACAGCACAAACAGTGAACAATAATGAAACTGTACAAGTATTCTTTGTATTCCTGCTTCTGTTTTTGATAAAGAAGATATAGGGCCTTATTCAGAAAGCCTCGATAAGGCCCTTATCGAGCACTTATCGACCAAAATGGCTACTGGTATTCAGATAGCCTCGATAAGTGCTCGATAACGGCCTCTATCAACGCAAAATTTTATCTCCATCCGAATTTCGCTGACTGAGCAGCGATCAGCCCCTTATCGACCATTTTCGGATGGTTGATAAAGTCGCGCTATTCAGAGACCCGCGAGTCGGGTGTCGCGGCCTATCGCAGCCCATCGCAGCCCTAAAAAACGATTTTCTCCCCAAATCCAATTCACCACAAAATTGTTGGTCAATTGGTGGGGAGATGCCTCGATGAGCAGCGATGTGTCGGGACTTAGAAGAAATCAGGCCCCTTTCCTGCCTCGGATTGATGCCGGGGGTCTCTTGAGCTGATAGCCATTAATAGCAGCTCCGGACCCCCCCGGCATGCATCCGAGGCAGGAAACATGCATGTACAGCAACTTCATTACCTTAGCGGCTAACCGCTAAGGCAATGAAGGGGTTAAACACCCGTGCCAGGCATACAGTAAGAAACATACAATACAATACAATACTGTAGCTAGCGGGGGTGGGTGAAGGGGGAATTTGGCCCTTAGTGGCTGTTTAGGCACTGCGGGGAGGGTTGCGGGGGGAGTTAACCCCTTCATTACCTTGCCGGTTAATACCGCTAAGGTAATAAAGGGGTTAACCCAACTGCTACCCACCCGCAAGGTCTAAACACCCATCCTTAGGACTAATACCCCCTTCACCCACCCGTCAGGCCTAAGCACCCACCACAGACTGACTATACCCACCCTGTACCCATTGAGTAGTATAGTGGTACATCATACCCATATAATAATAATATGGGCATGATATGCCTCTATAGCACTCAATGGGCACCTTAATGACAATAAATTAATACACAAGACACACAATAATAAAATGTAACTAAACTCCAAAAAATCACACTTCACTAAATAAAAACAGTAGCCAGCTAATCCAATCTATTGAAGCAATTACAACATCAACATTGAATTAATTCAACCATTACCCAATCTAAAAAATTAATTCCAAAACAACTCAAAATGAATAGTAACACTAACCAATGTAAACAATGAATTAATCCAACATTAATGAACATAACCATTAAAACTCCAAAAAATTAATTAAAACAATCTCTGAAGTAACCATAAAACATATTAGCTAACATAATATTACATTAAGTACAAGCGAACACCAATCGCAAAGCTTTTATTACATTAACCATAAACAAACAATCACATCCACATCATTAACTGCAATAACAAGCGAGAAATGCCCCCCAAATATTGGCATAATAATATATTAATCTGTACCCTAAAGAGGTACAGATTAATATATTATTAGTCAATGTGCCTCCCCCCAAAAATAAAAATAAAAACCCAAAGAATACACCTGTAAAAAGAAACATTTACAAACATTGAATATCTTACTTACCATTAGAAGCGGTGGCTCTCCGACTCCCGGGGTAACAGGAAGCTCACGTACCTTGAAGACCTCCAACAGCATCCGATGCCATCCGCCATGAAGATCCAGCAAAGGTACCCCAATCTTCTTTTTTCTTTCTTTACTCACTGTCTTCTATCTTCATCTGTAACCATTTCTTGTTCTTCTTTATCTTCTTTCTTCATCTGTCAATCCAAAAAACCCCATGTTAAATCCCAGCCGATGCTGTCTTGTCGGCTTCTTGGGCTCAAATGAGGCGTCACGGCCTTAAATATGGCTTGTGACGTCACATTTACCCTCACAATGGTTAACAGCCACCTGATTGGCTGTTAAAACCATGTGCAGACTTTAATTTTTTTTTTTGCCGTGACGTCACTTAAAGGGAATGATGCCAGCCAATCAGAATGGCTGTGCTTCATTTACCTTTAACATGACGTCGGTAAATCCAAGATGGCCACTGAGTCATAAGGTATTTCAGCCAATCAGATCGTGGGAACCAATTCCACACGCTGATTGGCTGAAATACCTTGTGCCACAGCGGCCATCTTGGATTTACCGACGTCATGTTAAAGGTAAATGAAGCACAGCCATTCTGATTGGCTGGCATCATTCCCTTTAAGTGACGTCACGGCAAAAAAAAAAAAAATTAAAGTATGCACATGGTTTTAACAGCCAATCAGGTGGCTGTTAACCATTGTGAGGGTAAATGTGATGTCACAAGCCATATTTAAGGCCGTGACGCCTCATTTGAGCCCAAGAAGCCGACGAGACAGCATCGGCTGGGATTTAACATGTGGTATTTTGGATTGACAGATGAAGAAAGAAGATAAAGAAGAACAAGAAATGGTTACAGATGAAGATAGAAGACGGTGAGTAAAGAAAGAAAAAAGAAGATTGCGGTACCTGAGCAGGATCTTCATGGCGGATGGCATCGGATGCTGTTGGAGGCCTTCAAGGTATGTGAGCTTCCTGTTACCCCGGGAGTCGGAGGGCCACCGCTTCTAATGGTAAGTAAGATATTCAATGTTTGTAAATGTCTCTTTTTACAGGTGTATTCTTTGGGTTTTTATTTTTATTTTTGGGGGGAGGCACATTGACTGATAATATATTAATCTGTACCTCTTTAGGGTACAGATTAATACATTATTATGCCAATATTTGGGGGGCATTTCTCGCTTATTATTGCAGTTAATGATGTGGATGTGATTCTTTGTTTATGGTTAATGTAATAAAAGCTTTGCGATTGGTGTTCGCTTGTACTTAATGTTATATTATGTTAGCTAATATGTTTTGTGGTTACTTCAGAGATTGGTTTAATTTATTTATTTGTCTTTTAATGGTTACATTCATTAATGTTGGATTAATTCATTGTTTACATTGGTTAGTGTTACTATTCATTTTGAGTTGGTTTAGCTATTAATTGGTTTGATTGGGTAATGTTTGAATTAATTCATTGTTGATGTTGTAATTGCTTCTATTGATTGGATTAGCTGGCTACTGTTTTTATTTAGTGAAGTGTGTTTTTTTGGAGTTTAGTTACGTTTTATTACTGTGTGTCTTGTGTTGTAATTAGGGTGCCCATTGAGTGCTATAGAGCAGCGGTGCGCAATCTGTGGGGCGCGACCCCCAGGGGGGGCGCGAGACTGCCGACGGGGGGCGCGGGGTTTACAGAGGCCCCGCGCGCTTCCCGAAGGCACTTAAATTAAGTGCCGGGGGAGCTGCAGGGCCTCTGTAAACCATACTTACCCGTGGCTCCGGCGGCTTCCTCCCGGCGTCGCCATGGCAACGCGGCGTCAAAATGACGCTGCGAGGTCATGTGACGTCACGTTGCTATGGCAACGTGACGTCATTACGCCGGTGCGAGGGTAAGTTGGGGTTGGGGGGGGCGCGGGAGTGAGGGGACAGCCGGCAGTGGGGCGCAGGGAAAAAAGTTTGCGCCCCCCTGCTATAGAGGCTTATCATGCCCATATTATTATTATATGGGTATGATGTACCACTATACTACTCAATGGGTACAGGGTGGGTATAGTCAGTCTGGGGTGGGTGCTTAGGCCTCCCGGGTCAGGGTGGGTTAACCCCTTAATGACTATAGCGGTTAGGAACCGCTAAGGTGATCAAAGGGTTAGGGGCCATTAGAATGTATTTATTTTGTATATATGCTTTCTTGCAACGGAGGACAGAGGGACCTGCTCTTGTGGTAAGTATAACTTTATTTATTTATTTGATTTATGTATGCTAATGCAGGGTTTAATAATGGGCAAATAATCTATTATCCATATCTGGATAATAGTTATTTTGCCCATTACTGTACTGTATGGGTTTGGGCGGGGGGGGGGGGGGAGTCGTTTATTGATGTGTTTTTAAATATTTATTTAAATATATATTTCTTTAACATTGTAGAGGTGCAGAGGGTCTCCGGAGCTGAACCACGTTGGTTTTATGTCCGGGGACCCCCTGCTTCCTGAGATACAGGCCCCTTTATGGGGTGCCGGTATCCCTCTGCATTGAAATGTCCCACGTCACGTGACCAGGACATTTCTTTGCATAGGAGATACCGGCACCCCATAAAGAGGCCTGTATCTCGGGAAGCAGGGGGTCCCCGGACATAAAACCAACGTGGTTCAGCTCCGGAGACCCCCTGCACCTCTACACTATTAAAGAAACATATATTTAAATAAATAATTTTCGGGCGACATTTCAGCTGGGAGAGGCGGCTCTCTCAGAGCAGATCTCTCTGCAGCAGAAATGAATCGACGGTTCAGGCCTTTTCAGAGAGTTGATGCTCTCGCTGGCAGCAACTCGCCAGTTTTGGGCATTTTGCTATCACTGGTAATTGAGCCTTTCTGAATACCGTGATAGCAACGCCCAAAAAAACACTCATTTTAAATTCACTGGCGATTTTTTTTTGATCGTTCTCTGAATAAGGCTTATAATGACAGCAGTCTTTGAGAGCTGTATTTGTGTCCATCAATGTTGTGTTGTCCATAATGGTTCTTGACTGCATAAAAATTACATAGTGCTTTCTGTAGCTGTGAAGCTAAAACATCAGCTTGTGTAAAAATGAGTTATCCACCTTGCACTGGCACCTTTTACCCCAACAGTGCTGTGCAATGCATTGTTGCCCATCTCACACTAAAGAGGTAACCGCTTCAGTGCATTATCTCTGTTTTCAAGGTAAGAGTTAACAGAACAAAGCCTCAGGATACTGGCACATTTCCATAAGATCCTCGTCTTATCTGTGTTTAATTAAATCCAGTTGCTGTACTCATTATTTATTCAATTATAGCCCATTGTTATATTCCAGGTCTGTGTAAGACGATCAAGGAACATTTTAAAGGACAGCTCAATAATCCTTTTTATTCCCTGGCTGACAATGTTCTTCCTTCCTCCTCCCTCTGCTCATGAAACAACACAAATTAGAAAGACAAACTGTCCTGGATAGAGCATGTGAAGGCAATTTGGGCCTCAACCCTCTAGCAAGACTCTAAAGTCTCAGTGGAGTGAGGTGACTCTCTAAGGAAATCAAAATTATGTCTATGAGTTACTCATTACTCACTAAGGCAGTCACAGTGACCTGAATGAGCCTAAATCATTGATATGCAATTATATTGATTCATATGACACTCACTCAATGGAAGGTATTCAGATTTATTTGTATGAGCCTCACTCAATGGAAGGCAGTGAGACTGATTTATATGGATTTCACTCAATGGAAGGCAGTCAGACTGGTTTATATCAGTCTCACTTAACAGAAAGCAATCAAAGTGATTTTATTGGTATGTCTCACTCATTGGTTGGGAGACCGATTTCTCGCTTAATAGAAAGTTATTGGAATGAGTCTCACTCATTGGAAGTCAGTCAAGCTTATTCATATGAAGCTTCACTCATTAAAAGCCTGCTCCAGTTATTTGTATGAATATCGCTCATTTATGTCTTTACACACGGCTGTGCGGTAGAACTGGATGGCTTAAGTGACTGGCACTAGAAATACATATTTTCGTTTGGTCTCTGTACTTTGAAACAAGTCATAATAACTTACCAGGAACAGTATAGATCCCAGCAAACCAGTCTGCATGCCAGCATCAGCAGAGTACAGCAGGGGTCCGCTTGAGCACACGAGCAGCTGAGCTCTGCTTATCCCATTTAACAGATGTCACTGTGGTCTGGTATTATACTAGGACTGAGAGACCGTAGGCTGCAGTGCAGTGCTTGGAAAATGTGAAATGTGTTTGTGTTTTCCAATCCTGCAATACCAATTTGTGATATAGAGTTAAACTTGTCTGCACAAGGCTCAGGGCACCTCGAGTTTGAACTTCCCAGTGCGGTAATAATTATAATGGAAGCTATCTATGGGAGCAATCACAATGTACATGAAGGTCTATGGGGAAAAAGATGCTAACCCTCCAAAGCTGAGTAATTACATCATCTTCTGAGACGAGAGGCAGATGAAGCAACTCTGAGACCACAAGAAACACCACATGCCTCGGGAGACTTATAGCAAAATGCCATAGGGTTTACACCAGGCTCCATACTCAGCCAGTTAAGGTTTGCAGGATTTAAAAACCTAACACAATTGTCATTATGAGATTATGGGCCAGTCCTAATTTTGCACTTTGATAAAGCGCCCTGTGCGTGAAACATGTTAGAGAATCTGTCAGGATTTTTTTCTATATGTTTTTAATTTAATACATTTTTGATATTGGCCCTATGTCCCACCGGTACACCTTCTTTCTAGCTGTGCTCCGGATTCTCAATTTTTGAATAACCCTTGCAGTCCTAATTTTCCATCACTATTTGCTGTAGAAATGCAGGACTGTTGAGAACTAGAATGTACTGACTCAGGATGACATGGAGTCTGGTTGACAGTACTAGAAACCTTTCCTTGCTACACAGAGAAGATACATTAACAGATTTAGACAGTTATGGTTTCTTAATACCTCAAAGTTTAATAAAACCAGCACTGGATAGTTATCCTTTGAACGGGGAGCATCAGGAAAGGACTGAAGGTTGAGCAAGCACTGTGCTAAGGGAGGAGTCCGGATATGCTTGTGGTGTAGGAAATTTTTGTTAAAATAATGGGGGTTTTATTTAGTGCTGTGAGTAAATTAATAGACTTTGTCTTGAAGAGACATTCCCAACACTTATGCACTTCAGGTACAGTAAAAGGCTGTTTTTCCCCTCTGACACTGCTGCATTAAATCAGTAACTCTCAAGCCCAATGGGTGGGCGAAACAGTATCTAAAACAAGGATGGTTAGCACTTACTGTATGTTGCTCAGAGTGGAAGCCCATACAAGCAGCTGCTTAGGATAAAATAATTTAAGTGATGTTCAGAGTACAAAAGAGATGACAGAGCACCATTTACTTACACTCCAATTTATGGAACATATTTATTGGTTACTTTTTGCCAGTGAAACCCTGTTATTTATCCTGCCTGTTTTGATATTTGACAGAGTACTGAACACTCTAAAGTTTATGGATAATAAAGCTGCAATATCAAGTCAGCTGATATGATGATGATCATATAGCAGTGGTTGTGAAGCTGCATCTTGAAGCTAGATTTTAAATGTTTATAAATCAAAAGAGCCTGAAAAACACATAATATTATGGCTCCTGTTCTATACAGTATGTTGTCAAGCTGTGTTTCTCGTGCTGAAAAAGCATTGATTCGTATTCATTCATTCCATATGTTGACTTGGTTTTGTAAAGAGATTTGGGAAGTATTTCTGCACCCTTATATAGCACTGACATTGTGTGCAGCGCTCTACAGAGAATTTTGCAGGCACAATAAGACCCTGCACTGAACAGTTACAATCTAATGTTGGTGCCTGAGACAAAGGGGAATAAAGTATCCACGGTCAACTAAGACTGGGATTTAAACCAGGTTGCCCTTATCGAAGACAGTGTTCTGGCCTATAAGTTACAATACTGGAGTTGCAATAAAGAGAAATAAATATTTATGTGTATATATATATATAGCTCTTACTGAGCTGAAGAAGTAGCTTAGTGATAAGAACACTGCCTTTAACGTGATGAAATGACTTATGACCATGGGAAAGAAGACAATAGCCTTTAAGTGATTAAGTGATGGGTGGCATGCCTGCTAGAGTGAGGCCCCCAATTCCCCTTTGCCCCCTCCCCTTCTTACCTTATGTCCTTAAGGCATGGGGAGGGTTGTGAGGAGGCCCTGGGGGGTGGAGCCTGCACAAAGGTATAAGGTGGGTACAGGAGCTGGTGCAGGTATTTCCCACACACCCTCCCACTATTTTTGTTTCTGTTTAAGATTGTACTTGTATACGATGCATGATATATATATATATAGATATATATATATATATCTATATATATATATAGGTAACAGAGCAGATGGCACACAAATACAGATGAGGACAGGTGCTTAGTCCCATATGAATGAATACAATCAAAGGCTCCTTACCAGGCAGACCAGAGAATCCAGGGAATCCAAAGCAGGCACAGCAAGGAAGAGACAGCACACTTGTTAGCAAAAAGAATTGTATTAGTGAAGCAGGCACAAAACACCAACGTTTCGGTCCTAAAAACAGGACCTTTATCAAGGGAGTGCTTACCACAGATAGACCATAACCACCAATATATACCCATAACTAACTACCTTAATTAAAGACAAAATTGCACACACCTGTGTAACTGCAACCTCCTCCGGTGAGGAACAGATGACATCATCACCTGGCGTCTATCTCATGTGCTCACTGCAGTAAGGAGCATCATGGGTAATTAGGGAAACTATGGGAGACCCCCCTCAGTCACAGGAACGGGCTCTACTGTGCATGTGTAGTGCTCACGTACTGGGTTGCCTAGCAATGACAGGCAACAGGAAGGAGGAAGGAATGAGCAGTGAAGGGAGGGGGGCGGGCCAGAGTGCTCCGTGACAGCAGCTGCAGAGCGCATGGAAGTAGAGGCTGCAGGCAGAAACACATGTATACAATAAAAATGCCACAAACACCACTAAAGTGTATACATACCAGCTGGGCAAAGGGACAGCAGGGAGAAGGGGAAAGGGGGGTGTGTGTAGGGAGGGGGGGGGGGGAGGGGTGGGGATGGCAACAGGGGGAAAGGGGGAAGAGGGTGGTTGGAAGCAGGGATAGGAAGACATGGTTAGAAATAAGTAACATGTCAGAGATGCATCTAGGTCAAAGCCGTGTAGGTCCATAATGAGGACAGTGCCAAAAAGTCACAAGTCAGGGAAACTGAAATGAGCAAAAAGGCAGAAAGGAGGAGGGCTAATCATCCAGCATCATGATCATAACAGTGGGGGGAAGAGGGGGGGGGGGGACACTGGAGATAGCATGTAGCAATAATGACATTATACAATACAGCCATTATTAAATAGAGCAATGAAAACATTATTAAATAAAGCATCCAAGTCTGAAGTCCTCGTTAAGACCAAACGGTGACATGGTTTTGAGGTCATGGATCGTCTTCGCCTCCAATTGCAGCAAAAGTTTATTGCGATCACCTCCTCGAGATGAAGTGTCGGCTTGTAAGATGGGCATACACCTTAATGTCGACAGACTGTGTTTTTCTTGTTTGAAATGTCTTGCGACCGGGAGCAGTTTGTAATCCTCCACTGTGCTCGTGTCCAACAGTGCTTTCCTGATAGTAGATCTATGAACAGCCATGCGTTCTTTCAACATACGGCTAGTCTTGCCTATGTAATAAAGCCCACACGGGCACCTGATGAAGTACACGACGAACCTTGTCTCACAGTTCATGGGTGTTTTGATGTGTATTGTTTTACCAGTGTGTGGATGGGCATAAGATTGGCCAATCTGTAAAAAGCCACAGTTAATGCATCCATGACATTTATATACACCAGGTTTTTTATGTAGCCATGTTGTAGTAGGTGCATATTTGTTAAAAGGATCAGCCTCCACTAGATAGTCCCTCAGGTTTCTACCCCGACGATAGCACATCCTAGGTGCTCCCTGACAAAAATCGCCTATTTTGGGGTCAGTGCTCAGGATGTTCCAATTTTTTCTAATACTCCGTTTGATCACATTAGAAGCGGTGGTAAAAGTACTGCTGATGTTGATGCGGCTGGTCTTAATTTCCGCAATGCATGGTGTGAGGAGAGAATTCCTATCCACGCCCCTAGCTTTAGTGAGGGCTATATCAATTTCAGATCTAGGATATCCCCTGTCAAGAAACCTATTTGCCATTTGGCATAAAGCACCCTCTACTAGATCTGGATCGCTAGTGATGCGCTTAACCCTCAGCAACTGTGAGTACGGTAGTCCCCGTTTGAGAGGCTCAGGGTGATGGCTCGTAGCACAGAGCAGGGTGTTTTTATCTGTAGGTTTCTGAAAGATTTTTGTTGCAGGTAATCCACCTTTTTTATAGACCACGGTATCCAGAAATGAAATACTGTCCAAGCTATGGTTCACCGTGAAGCGTATGGTAGATGGGATCGTGTTCAAGTATGAAATAAATTGTGCTAGTTCATCCTCATTGCCTCCCCATATCAAAAAGATATCGTCAATGTAGCGGGTATAATGGACAATGTTTACCGCAAACGGTGCATCATTTAGGATATGTAGTTGTTCATAACTGTCCATGAATAGGTTAGCATAAGCAGGTGCCATGTTGGAACCCATGGCTGTCCCTGTAAGTTGGAGGCAGGGACAGCCATGGGTTCCAACATGGCACCTGCTTATGCTAACCTATTCATGGACAGTTATGAACAACTACATATCCTAAATGATGCACCGTTTGCGGTAAACATTGTCCATTATACCCGCTACATTGACGATATCTTTTTGATATGGGGAGGCAATGAGGATGAACTAGCACAATTTATTTCATACTTGAACACGATCCCATCTACCATACGCTTCACGGTGAACCATAGCTTGGACAGTATTTCATTTCTGGATACCGTGGTCTATAAAAAAGGTGGATTACCTGCAACAAAAATCTTTCAGAAACCTACAGATAAAAACACCCTGCTCTGTGCTACGAGCCATCACCCTGAGCCTCTCAAACGGGGACTACCGTACTCACAGTTGCTGAGGGTTAAGCGCATCACTAGCGATCCAGATCTAGTAGAGGGTGCTTTATGCCAAATGGCAAATAGGTTTCTTGACAGGGGATATCCTAGATCTGAAATTGATATAGCCCTCACTAAAGCTAGGGGCGTGGATAGGAATTCTCTCCTCACACCATGCATTGCGGAAATTAAGACCAGCCGCATCAACATCAGCAGTACTTTTACCACCGCTTCTAATGTGATCAAACGGAGTATTAGAAAAAATTGGAACATCCTGAGCACTGACCCCAAAATAGGCGATTTTTGTCAGGGAGCACCTAGGATGTGCTATCGTCGGGGTAGAAACCTGAGGTACTATCTAGTGGAGGCTGATCCTTTTAACAAATATGCACCTACTACAACATGGCTACATAAAAAACCTGGTGTATATAAATGTCATGGATGCATTAACTGTGGCTTTTTACAGATTGGCCAATCTTATGCCCATCCACACACTGGTAAAACAATACACATCAAAACACCCATGAACTGTGAGACAAGGTTCGTCGTGTACTTCATCAGGTGCCCGTGTGGGCTTTATTACATAGGCAAGACTAGCCGTATGTTGAAAGAACGCATGGCTGTTCATAGATCTACTATCAGGAAAGCACTGTTGGACACGAGCACAGTGGAGGATTACAAACTGCTCCCGGTCGCAAGACATTTCAAACAAGAAAAACACAGTCTGTCGACATTAAGGTGTATGCCCATCTTACAAGCCGACACTTCATCTCGAGGAGGTGATCGCAATAAACTTTTGCTGCAATTGGAGGCGAAGACGATCCATGACCTCAAAACCATGTCACCGTTTGGTCTTAACGAGGACTTCAGACTTGGATGCTTTATTTAATAATGTTTTCATTGCTCTATTTAATAATGGCTGTATTGTATAATGTCATTATTGCTACATGCTATCTCCAGTGTCCCCCCCCCCCCTCTTCCCCCCACTGTTATGATCATGATGCTGGATGATTAGCCCTCCTCCTTTCTGCCTTTTTGCTCATTTCAGTTTCCCTGACTTGTGACTTTTTGGCACTGTCCTCATTATGGACCTACACGGCTTTGACCTAGATGCATCTCTGACATGTTACTTATTTCTAACCATGTCTTCCTATCCCTGCTTCCAACCACCCTCTTCCCCCTTTCCCCCTGTTGCCATCCCCACCCCTCCCCCCCCCCTCCCTACACACACCCCCCTTTCCCCTTCTCCCTGCTGTCCCTTTGCCCAGCTGGTATGTATACACTTTAGTGGTGTTTGTGGCATTTTTATTGTATACATGTGTTTCTGCCTGCAGCCTCTACTTCCATGCGCTCTGCAGCTGCTGTCACGGAGCACTCTGGCCCGCCCCCCTCCCTTCACTGCTCATTCCTTCCTCCTTCCTGTTGCCTGTCATTGCTAGGCAACCCAGTACGTGAGCACTACACATGCACAGTAGAGCCCGTTCCTGTGACTGAGGGGGGTCTCCCATAGTTTCCCTAATTACCCATGATGCTCCTTACTGCAGTGAGCACATGAGATAGACGCCAGGTGATGATGTCATCTGTTCCTCACCGGAGGAGGTTGCAGTTACACAGGTGTGTGCAATTTTGTCTTTAATTAAGGTAGTTAGTTATGGGTATATATTGGTGGTTATGGTCTATCTGTGGTAAGCACTCCCTTGATAAAGGTCCTGTTTTTAGGACCGAAACGTTGGTGTTTTGTGCCTGCTTCACTAATACAATTCTTTTTGCTAACAAGTGTGCTGTCTCTTCCTTGCTGTGCTTGCTTTGGATTCCCTGGATTCTCTGGTCTGCCTGGTAAGGAGCCTTTGATTATATATATATATAGATATATATATCTATATATATATATATATATAGATATATATATCTATATATATATATATATATATAGATATTTTTTTTTTAAGAAAATAATAAAGACATACAGTATGGTGCATTTAAAAAAAAAAAAAGGAAAATTAGATTTGTAAGTTGGGGCAGTATGTTTCCTCTGTCATGGTGGTTGGATTAAGTGCTGGAAATCCTTGCCACATGGGGGGCTCTGTGGGTACTGTAATTGCTTAGCAGTGCCATTAATTGACGAGTGGGCAGGGCTCATTGTGCTTTGGGTACTTGGGTTCCATTCTCACAACTGATGAGTCATGTATGTGTAGCCCTTTTTCTGAACCCTCCCAAAGGAACTACTGGTCGCTGTACAACACCTGCGGCTCCAGGAGATATGAGCCTCCGCTAGCTGGGAGCCTGGGGTAACACTTATTCACTTACTTAGCGCAGCGCCTCCACTTACCCAGGATCCCTGTGATGTGAGATTCCCCTGGGCAAGAAATACATACACACATATGTGATGCAACCAACTTTACTGTATATGATAATGCATGGCAACCTTATCACTCTAACATGCAACTTAGCAATAACACATATCCTCTACTTATACTCTAACGGTATAACTTTAGTGGCGGCCCCACTCATCAGGGGCAACGTCTCCGTCCCCTCACCGCGTGCCCCACACACCGTGTCCATATATTAATGTTATGGTCCTATATGGTATAGTCTCCGTCTTGTAACCACTCGCTCAGTGTTCCTACAAAGAGTTTAGCCTAAGGCGGGATCAGCGCCTGATGACCGGTGTTGGTGCACTTGATGATATAGTACCTGCCAAGCACTCCAGTGCTCAGATCTGCAACTGCTTCACAAAGGATCCGTCGAGTTCCAGCCAACATCCAGGATCCACCGTCCGGGAAGACCCCAACAAGATGGCCTCTGCAACCGCAACGAAGGGCAGCGCCCAACCTTCTTCACGGGTATGCAGCGTCAATGGAGTCCCTATCTGACTCCGTGAACTAACGTGACACTCGCTATACTATAGGCCGTCCCTACAGCACAGCAACCTGGGATGGCTTTAGGGGAAACTCCTAGGGGCCTACAGGGTAGCCTATCCTATGCAGGTGGGTCACTAACCCCCTGTACCCACACTACCTCTCCCGTACCCACCCGGGTCCCCTCTGGCTAACTTCTCCCTAAACTCTGCAGCAAACACACTGCACACACACTCAACCTGCAGCAACCCACTGCACTGCACACACTGTGCCTACTTGTCAGCGCTCACAGCACTACCAGCCGTGACACTGACAAGACTGCACACTCACACACCTAAGGGCAGAGTCCCTAACCTATGGGCCCTCCCTCAGTACCTACCCCCTACCCTGTTGGGGATTGGGGCCTGCCTGGGACTTGGGAATCCTTACCTGGTGCAGGAGCCACTTGCTCCTTGCACCCTTCCTTCCCCTTCCTGCTCCCAGCTCCAACTGCCTGCTCAAAGCCCGCAAAAAGTATCTATATCCTCCTCCAGGGAATCCTGGGCCCTCATTGGCCACTATGAGGCACCTGGTGCCTGCCTCACTATGCTCCATGGGAATTGTAGTCCCGTGGAGCCTGTCTTTGCATTGGGGCCGCGTGCGCACTTGCCCTGCGCATGCGCGAGTATCCAATGGCCGCCGCAACCTTTTCCTCTGCTTCCTTACCCTTGCGCAACTTCTCCCTGGCTCTAGTGTACCTGCTGCGCATGTGCGATCCCGCGCAACACTTCATGGCGGCCCCCACTAGCCGGATACGCCGCTGGAGCTCCAGGGATGCCGAGCGCTCCCTGCACTGGCCCCCACCCTCGCGAAGTGCCGGAGGGTCCGTCGCTGCCTCCGGCGGCACCCGCGACCACTCGGCACTCGTGGAGGGGGGTCAGTGAGCGCAAAATAACCCGGGGCTACATTCTCCCCCTCGTAGAATCCCAACGAACTCGCTTGGGTAGCAAACATACAGAAAGTTATATAATGAAAAATGCATTGCATAAATCATACCGCACATAACTTGCATTTTCCCATTGGTACCCAACATCATCACGTGGTTACCCGAGGCCAGCTGTGTATCATAGTGGAGTGCCCCTAACTGATCAGGTGGGGGTACCTCACTTTGTCGTCCGTGAGCCTCCCCCAGAAAAATCTCTTGTAGAGCACACTCTGGGGTAACAGTCACCGGTTCCCTGCTACTTCCTCCCCCTCGTCGAAGGAATAGCACAGTGTCTCTTAACCAGGCCTTTACCCGACCATCCGCTGCATGGATACGGTAGGCCAGGAGACCAGGACCTTTCTCGCGGTCCACTACATGGTGAATGGAGCGCTCCTTTTTGGGCTTAAAGGAGGCAACCTTCCCTGAATCCTTCTTTTCACAGTCTTTGTCCCTACAAACTGGCGAAGCTTCCACGGGGAAGCGAGCAATGGACAGTGTCTTTATCCTCACCGTCTCGTGTTCACCCGGCAGGGGGTAAAGGGTAGATACCTTACCACTGCGGTGATTCACGGGGGCAAACAGGTCCTCGGGGACGCTGTCAGTTCCCACCTCGGCTGTCTCGGAATCTGTCCCCGGCACTTCTGAGGCAGTCCACTTACTTGCTGGAACCTCGGGAGCATTGGATCCCAGTCCTGGGACCACTTGGGTTGGAGCGCACGGGATCACACTCAGATCAGGAGCGGTTATCTTCGCCTGGACGATAGGCGGTAGGTACGGGTCCACTCGCACCACTGGACAGCTATCTTCTAAGGGGGACACCTCTGCCAGGACGCGATGACGAGGTGAGCCCATCGCCCGGGTGACCCTACCTTTGGAGCCGCCAGGCCCCACGATCACCGAGGAACTCACACCCGACACCCCTGGGCAGTCAACTCACTCGTTGGCAGGTACTGATCCCAAGCCTGGGACCACTGGTACCTCTGTGGTAGGCCGGACAGGCCATTGCAGGGCCCACGGGCCCACAGCAGGGTCCGCAGCATCTGGATACTACTCCTCTAGGGCACACGGACCCACAGCAGGCTCTGTATCAGCTGAGATAGTTGGCTCGGTGACTTCACTAGGGTGATCCGCCGGCAGGCGCATCACCACGAGTGGTTGGTCGCTGGAATCACTAGAAGACGATGGGGGTATAGACACCTTACCCTGTGATTCCGGAATCGGCGGTTCAGGGCTCTGTGGTTCCTGCTCGGGAACCGTGTCTGGAACCGACATCTGGGGTTCCAACATCTGTGACTCTGCCTTCAGCGGCTCCGGCTCTGAATCTGAGTCTAGAATATCCCCTTGGACACACGGGCCCTCCACAACCTCCACAGCTGAGGTAGGTGGACTGGTAGCGGCTTCACCCGCCTCGGTAGAGCCATCAGGCGCCTCCTCTTCTTCGGTTGGTTCCGGAGGCAGGGGTATGATAGGCTTTAAGAAACATGCACCGTAGCAGGCACATTCGGGCTCCCATGCCAGGGCACCTCTAGAACAGTCACAGGTGGGGATAAAACACTGTATACATGGTTCTCCGTCCACCTCGGTTGTCTTGCAGTCTATCATGAACTGGGACGTGTCGAAGCCCTTGGCACGGGCTTCCTGAATGCAAGGGCACACTAGCACAAAGCCATCTATTCCCGGCTCTGACCAGGGCACATACACATTAGGGTGTCACCCCTGGCAGTCTATCTCATTCTCGGGGGAAGAATAATTCGCATCCGCAACAGTGTCCTCCTCTTCCTCTGGAGGTTCTGTAGGCTGCGGCAGTCTGGGTTTCAGGAACTGCACCTCACAGTCAGGACACTTGGGCCCTCGGGTCAATTCACTAACGGGGCAATCATATTCGTGAGTGCTACGGGTAATCTAGGTGACCCGTCCGTCCAGCCACCAGTCACCTTCCAGTCTCTTAATGCACACGGGCATATTACCATTGGCAAGACTAAATGTGGGGGCCGTATGACTCTATACAGCCAGGGGTGTGTTTCTCTGCATCCCGTACTTTCCTGAGGGGGAACAGACATCACTGATTGCTGCTCACTGTGCTCCCTCCTATTGTGGGGGCGGGGCTCGGGTTTTCCCGCCAGTCCCGGATAACTGGTTGCAACATTTCCCCGCGCGGCTGGGAAATCAGCACGTGGCCTCCTCCGCCTTAAGGGCTTCCCCATGGCGAAACAAAAATAGGACACAATTTAGAAAAAAAATTCCCGGGCACCCCAGGTCTGATATCTCAGCAGCGCCTCCAAATGTAGCCCTTTTTCTGAACCCTCCCAAAGGAACTACTGGTCGCTGTACAACACCTGCGGCTCTAGGAGATATGAGCCTCCTCTAGCTGGGAGCCTGGGGTAACACTTATCCACTTACTTAGCGCAGCGCCTCCACTTACCCAGGATCCCCATGATGTGAGATTCCCCTGGGCAAGAAATACATACACACATATGTGATGCAACCAACTTTACTGTATATGATAATGCATGGCAACCTTATCACTCTAACATGCAACTTAACAATAACACATATCCTCTACTTATACTCTAACGGTATAACTTTATTGGTGGCCCCACTCATCAGGGTCAACGTCACTGAACCCCTGCACCCACACTACCTCTCCCGTACCCACCCGGGTCCCCTCTGGCTAACTTCTCCCTAACCTCTGCAGCAAACACACTGCACACACACTCAACCTGCAGCAACCCACTGCACTGCACACACTGTGCCTACTTGTCAGCGCTCACAGCACTACCAGCCGTGACACTGACAAGACTGCACACTCACACACCTAAGGGCAGAGTCCCTAACCTATGGGCCCTCCCTCAGTACCTACCCCTACCCTGGTGGGGATTGGGGCCTGCCTGGGACTTGGGGATCCTTACCTGGTGCAGGAGCCACTTGCTCCTTGCACCCTTCCTTCCCCTTCCTGCTCCCAGCTCCAACTGCCTGCTCAAAGCCCATGAAAAGTATCTATATCCTCCTCCAGGGAATCCAGGGCCCTCATTGGCCACTATGAGGCACCTGGTGCCTGCCTCGCTATGCTCCATGGGAATTGTAGTCCCGTGGAGCCTGTCTTTGCATTGGGGCCATGTGCGCACTTGCCCTGCGCATGCGCGAGTATCCAATGGCCGCCGCAACCTTTTCCTCTGCTTCCCAACCCTCGCGCGACTTCTCCCTGGCTCTAATGTACCTGCTGCGCATGCGCGATCCCGCGCACACTCGCGCAACACTTCATGGCGGCCGTCACTAGCCGGGTACGCCGCCGGAGCTCCAGGGATGCCGAGCGCTCCCTGCACTGGCCCCCACCCTCGCGAAGTGCCGGCGGGTCCGTCGCTGCCTCCGGCGGCACCCGCGACCACTCGGCACTCGCGGAGGGGGGTCAGTGAGCGCAAAATAACCCTGGGCTACATATGTATGTATGTATGTATGTATGTATGTCTTTATTTATATACTGCTATTAATGTACATAGCACTTCACAGCAGTAATACACGTGACAATAATAAACTGTAAATGACAAATAATACAAATAACACATAATGGGAAGAAGTGCTTCAGACATAAAAGTAAAATTTAGGAAAAGGAGTCCCTGCTCCAAAGAACTTACAATCTAATTTGTTGATAGGAAGAACGTATAAATACACTAGGAGGGCAGTCTGGTAAGTGCGTCTGCAAGGGGCCAAGCTTTATGTATCAGGTGTATAGTATTAGCTACGGAGCTACTCATATGCTTCGTTAAGCAGGTGTGTTTTAAGGTGGGTCATCTGAGTGGCTGTGGCTGGGGCTATGCGGTGCTTGGCTTCTGGGTTTTGCGGTTCATGATTGAGCACCTTTGGCCTTACTAGTTGGGGGAGTACTCTGGCAGGGTTTTGGCACTTACTGTTCTGTTATATTTTTGTAACCCCTCTTTACTTTCCTAGATATCTTAGTGTAGAGATACTAGGATAGAGGCCTGAGTCCGTCTCCCCTGTATGTAGCAGATAATGAGCAGTCAGCACTATGTTTAGACAACTTCAGAGTGACATGTATAATGCGGGATAACCGTATTTTATCTATATGGAACACAATAACAAAATTCAGTTGCCCTCGCACTGGGAGGACCCTGAACACAATTATTACACTTGCAGAGGGAGCAATATGAAATACTTCGCTGCACAATTATACTTTACTGTTCTCTGGTTCAGTCCCGGTGGCCTCTAATCTACTGTACCTAATGGGCCACTGTTAGTGCAGGCACATTTTTGGAGTTCAAATATCTGTATGCTGCTGTTATCGGTGCAGGCCTGTTACTTCGCAAAGGGTTGGTGCAACACGTATGTACTGAAAAAAGATATTTCTGTGAAGTAGGGGCGATCCCCTAGCTGTATCTCCTCATATGTTACTCATAGCTCCCTAACCACTGTAGTCTGCAGCCTCCCTCGGGTTGCTCTTCAGCCCTCTCATTAGCTGCCCCCAACACTGTCCTGATGGGGGACTCTGCTCCTGTGCTGGTCTTTCCCTCTTTGGTTTCTCAGGACTGGGACTGCTCCCCTGTGCAGTCCCTAAATCTCTGCTCTCTCACATGTTCATCTCTCTCTGTCCCTCTTCTTGTCCCTCCCCCTGTGACATCATCCTTTCCTAACTCCCAATGATGTTAGTCTTTTCCTAGGTTAACAGTCTGAGGGCATGTTAATCAACATCATTGATCAATGTTCATATATGGGGCGTGTTACATTTTAATGAAAGAAGTGGCTATTTAACCTCCAGACCTTTTATTATGTGCATGTTTTATTTGCGGGTATGTTTTAAGAGGTCGGAGGGGCTGCATCGAAGTCTCTAAGGTCAAGTCACATTTTCTCTCGGTGCTTCCCACACAAACATCAGATTGTAAGCACAACAGATTCATCATAACATGCACTCTTCACTGACTACTCCATTAGTCTCTTAAGCACAGAAAAGGTTCAGGTTTTCCATACAATACTCAGATCCCTCAGCTCTTCCATCCCCTCCCTTTACCCACACAATTGTAAGAACTGGATTCCCCTTCCGATACATGCTCTAAGCCTTCCTTCTCAATAGCCTCTCTCTAAATGAAAACTGCTATCAATACTCTTAGCTTTCGGAGGTGTGTTATTGATTTGTGCCTCGGGTGAGTAGGTTAATGAAATGTGAAAAAGCCAGCTTCATGATTAAACAGTGAAACTTCCAAGGTTGCTGTAAATCTTTAAAAATGAGTCTCATTTATATTTGCAAAAAGCGGGTACATTATCTTGAGGCAGAAACAGCATTTTACTCAACACTGTTAATTGTCCACACTGTTGTCAACAGCGGCAGCCCAAGGCATGCATTCTTCTTCCATTGGGGAACATGTTGGTTTGTTTTCATTGTTACTAAATATTTACAAGGGTTTTTGATCATATAAGAAGATGGGCATCTGGTCATTATTAGAGCTGAACCTAGAAAAGATTTAGGGCCTCATACAGTAAAGTCCGCCAGGGTTTTTAAATCGCTATTTTTGACTGTGTTGCTATCACGGTATGTACTGTAGAAAGGCCCGAATACCAGTGATAGCAACATTTCAACAAATGGTGAGTAGCCGGCGCCCAGATAATCTGCCCCCTGAAAAGGGTTCATCCAGTGAGTTGATTTTGCTGCTGCAAATCTCGTCCAAAATAAAAATATTTTAATTTACATTTTATTACTAGTGTAGATGAGCAGGGGGTCTCGGGAGCAGAACCGCGTTGATTTCAGGTCCGGGGACACCCTGCTTCCTGAGCTACAGGCCAGTTATGGGGTGCCGGTATCTCTTATGCATTGAAATGTCCCGGTCACGTGAAGCGGAACATTTACATGCATAGGAGATACAGGCCCCGTTATAGGGTGCCAGTATCTCGGGAATCAGGGGGTCCCTGGACCTGAAATCAATGCGGTTCTGCCCTGGAGATCCCCTGCTACAATACACTAGTAATAAAATTAAAATAAGAAATAACCACCAATACACACAGGATTAATACCACAGGCCAGTGGGGGTCCCTGGATGGTTCCTACGGGTGTTTGCAGGCCCCAGAGGGCACCATGGGGGGTTCCCACGGGTGTCTGGGGGCCCTCGGGTGGTCTCCGCTAGGTTCTTTGGGGCTCCAAGTGGTCCTCACAGTGTCCGTGGGCACCAACGGGGTCAATGGATGGTCCCCGCGGGTGTCTGGGGGTCATCCGCACGGATGTCTGGGGGCCCTTGGGTGGTTCCCACGGGTGTCTCGAGGCTCTCGGGTGGTTCCCATGGATGTCTGTGGGCCCTCGGGTGGTGCCTGTGGGTGTCCGGGGGCCCCACAAGAGTCCATGGGTGGTCCCCGCAGCTGTCTGGGGGTCCTTCATTGTGTCCTTGGGTGGTCCCCGTGGGCGTTTGTGGGTCCTCGGGTGGTCCCCATGGGTCCCCGCTGGCCTGTGGTACCATTCCTGTATTTAAAAAAACAAAAAAAATGGCCTACATTTCAATAAATAACTCCCCCCCCCCCCACCAAACACATACAGTAATGTGCAAAATGACTATTATCCAGATACGGATAATAGATTATTTGCCCATTATTAAACACAACATTAGCAGCCAGCATAAATAATGTAAATAAAAGCCGTTCTACTTACCCCTGCCAACATGAAGGGCGTCCTCGTCAGAATACTGCAGAGCCATGTCCTCCGATGCCAGCAACAATACATAAAAAAAATACAATCTAATTGCCTCTAACCCCTTAATAACCGCTATAGTAATTAAGGGGTTAACCCACCCTCCCCCACAACCCACCCGGGACACATAACCACCCACCCCGGAAAAACTATACCCATTGAGTGGCATAGTAGTACATCATACCCATGGGCATGATAAACTACTATAGCAGTCAATGGTCACACTAATACAAAAGCATGAATGTCAAAAATACGCATAATAAATCAGATACAACAAGAACCTAAACACCCAGAAACAAAAATTAAAAGCACTAGCCAACCAAGTCATTAACCAAATAAAACCACTAGCCAATCAATTAAAGAAATAAAACCACTAGGCATTCAATAAAATAATTAAAACCACAATGCAATCAATTACATAAATCAAACCACTAGCCAAAAAATACATTTAATACCCAAAAGCAGTAACCAACACAACAATTAATTCATACAACCACTATGCAACACATTAATTAAAACCAGTAGCCACCACAATACATCATTAAATAAAATCGCTAACCAATCTGTAAAAAGAAAAAAACAAGCTATGAAAATTCAAATCAATTTAATCTAAACAATAATAAGACATAGAAAATAAAACAGTCAATAGAAGAAATGCATTTGCCAAAAAATGCATTGGCTCCCACTGTATTCTTCTGTACCATGAACAGGCACAAATTAATACATTAGCAGTCAATGGGCAATGAAAAACTTAAAAAAAAGAAAAATCCAAAATGCATTTTTTTTTCAAAGTGCCGTCTCGCCGTTTCTCGGCAGCTTCTCACCACCTTCTTGCAAACTTTTTGTGGCGGGACGATATGGAGAGGAAATCTGCATTCTAGAGCAGCGACCAGCCTCGATAAGTTGATCGGGGCTACTAGAGTTCAGCGAGTTTGAGTAGCTGGCAATAAGCAAGACAATTTTTTTTTTCCGGCAAAAAAACACGACGATTTTTGCTCTTATCGCCATGTTATCGGGGCTTACTGAATCGCTGTAGGCTTTTTTGGTGATAAGCTGGCGATAAGGGGCTTATCGCTACTTATAGCATGAGGCCCTTATTTGGGTAAGTCTCTTACAGCTATCCAACATTTAAGGACTTTAAGTCCTAAATTAACCTGCACCGTTAAAGCAGATAAAATAACAGTACGTTAAACAAAAGGGGTTTGGGGGTTTTATTCCCAGAGTTAAAACTGTATTTATTATTATTATATTTTATTTGTTTGTCTCCAACATATTCCGCAGTGCAGAACAACGTTGAAGGGAGGACGATGATATTGTATGATAAAAGAGTACATATGTTACGAACGGTACACCTGTGAGCACGTGACTTGTACTGTATATGTGACACGGTTTACTACAAACAACTCTTTAGCTAATCCAATCTTCACCTGTGCAAGGTCCCTCAAATGAATAATATCTCCCCTCAATCCGTCACAATATATCTTTAACCGCTTCCACCACTAAAGAGTTATCAGAAATGTCATTTGCAGAGTCTTTGGTCCCTGTTTACTAATGAAAATATGCACTTAACACAAAAATCTGTTGTAGCTAAATGTGTCCGAAAATGTGAATTACTCTCTACAAAACATGCAAGTTCAATCAGATCCCAAAGCTATACTTATTGAAGTATAGATTTTATATATAAAAAGTGGTACAGTTTACAGAAAAAGATTATAACAAGAACATTAAATACAATACAGACAGAAAATGTCATCAAATAAAAAGGATAAACCAAGAGAATTCCCTAACATACAGTACGTTACCAAGCATTTATTAGATTCCGCCTCAAAGGGTCTTCAGTGGAGAATATGAGATTTAATTTGTCTAGTTGGCATAAGACATGCTCTCGTTTAAAATCAAATCTTCAATGCACTAAAACACACTTTTTATCCCCAAAAATCCTTCTGCCTAATCATAAATGGCCCACCTTTCTGGGTGGGTCCTTAAGCTCCTCTCATCAATCTCTACTGACACTTTTATGACTTAAGAGGGAAAAAGGGACTTTTAAAACCTGTCTGAATATATGAAAGACTTCATAATATAATTTCTACAGTATATTATTTAGACTATTTTAACATTTTCACTGTTGCATCAGTGTATTAAATATGGCCAAATGGAAGATAAACAGGCTCACACAACTACTACTTTTTCATGAGAAACAGATATCAGAGATTATAACATAAAATAACCAGTCATTCTTGGTATTAATTTAATCAGCTGAGTCCCTGGACATAAATACACATTTCACATCCTTGGGAACTGTAACTGTATGCCCGATATCTCATATTTAAAAAAAAACTGATACAATTCTGGAAAAGCTTCATAGTCACTCCCTCTGGTATTTACAGATCACTTTCAGGAATCCTTATCAAGATACAAAAAAGAGGGGTTTCATTTATTTCGGCTGTCAGAAAAGAATTGTGATGTCTTTTACCAGGAAGTAATACATTGAGAGTTACCTTTCATTTTCAATTATATATCCTGGGCACAGCGTTATGATAACAATACATGGTTACAGTACATTAAATGAACCATTTATGCATTCCATTCACAGACATTTCATGGACAGAGTTGGAAAATTGGGTACAGGGGATTAAAGGGCTGGTGAGTTTCAGATTGATAATGTTAAAGCTGTTCTATTTCAAACATCAGCGAATGGCAGCAAACAGTACACACCCTTTGGCTTCAATTCGGCTGCACCAAAGGCTGTCTGCCTTTGGGGTGACACAGATGTAGACTAAAACCACAGCTGCATTCAATCTGAATCACTTCAAAGTCCTTTGTCCTCCAGGGTCATTAACATTCCAGTGGGCAGGGTGGACGAAACACATAGCAGCAAGCAAACACAGAGATTAACCCTTGTTCTGTGCAGAGGGGAACCGTTCTTGGGAAACCTTTTTAGGCGTCCGCCTTTGGGGCGACACAGATGTAGACTGAAAGGGTTCAGATTGAATGCAGCTGGACATTAGTCTCTGGACAAACATATTAAATAAGTCAGGTGTTGACTCTTGACCCCAATAAATTATTTTAAGACAATTTGCAACTAACATTAACCTCTGGTGTGCCAGGTCCATTAAAATACATAATACTTGCTTTTCATTACAACGTATACAGTATGGTAAGACAAACTGAGACAATAGAAAGTAGGTCCCTGCCCCAACGATCTTACAATCTAGAAGGAGTGGAGGTTAGACACAAGGAATAGTGTGTGTGTGAGTTCCTCAGCAAAGGTTTGGCTATCAATATCAGGACTCAGAGTATGTGCTTCTCGATGAAAGTAAATTAATGAAGTCACGAGTGTTGGACACTATAGGTCTCCTTGAAAAGTGTGTTTTTAATGAAGTTTTAAATGTATGGTGGGGGGAGAGTCTGATCGTGCTTGGTATTTAACAAGCTAACTGCATGCAGAAATAATCCTCATAACTTGATTTATTAGAATCTTCAATCATTCGTTTTTACTGTGCATCTTTGCCCTAATAGTAGCTTTCTGGTCTTCATGCAAAACACTGTCTAGTTAACTAAGAACTATTTCAAAAAGATTAATTATTCTCCTCCGCTATCTATAAAGATTGTTTATACTTTCATATTTGTAATTATTTATATTTATGTACAATTAAAGAGTGGTGTGTTATTTAAGCTGGTGTGTATGGAGTTTTCTCGGTAATGTGTATAGTGATTTTAAGTGATGAGACTGAAGAAAGTTTAGTATTTTTCTGACATTGGGATAATTGCTTTTGAGAAATTATTGATAATTTTGTGAATTCATGCTTGTATGCTATTACATGCTTTGGAAATTGAAAGCTGTGCTTTTTTTTGCTTATATTGGTGCTTTACTTAAATGACAGTTCCACAGTCAACCAGTTCCTTTTAAAGGGGCAATCCCGCTAATTGTATAACTGGGTCATTTTTTCTTTGATAAGGACTGGGTGGGGATAAAGGTAGAGGAAACCCTTGGTTGACAAGCTCACACCCATGCAAAATCCAGGGGGGGGGGGAATTGGGCTTTCTTGCCAAAGAAACAGAAATTATCAGATCTTTGCGGCAAACTGTTACATTTGTTCAAGGAAGACAATACTAGTGTTCCATTCTTTACAAAATTTTATTTTTCTGTCACCTACAAGGGATTGCACCTATAAATTGTAACATTTGATGACACCGGAGCAGCCAGTAGCACCAGTCACAATGACTGCAACTACTTTCCGTAAATAGAAAAAACAGCTGTCTCTGCCTCTCCATCCCATCACCAGCCTGCAAATTAATACAACACAGATGTATTTCAGTAAAAGGGCAGCCTCTGTCCTCCTCTCGCAAGCCCGGCTGGGCTTTCTTCTGCATTTATATTGACATTAATGCTGAATTTAATAAACATCACCAGGCCGTACTTGCAGGCTCGCTGCGCTCTCTCTTATTACATTTTATGATGGCGGCAATATTAAATCTTAGTGTCAGAGCGAATCTGGGTTTATTACAACATCAGCAGCTTGGGAAAGGCCATTTAAAACTAATGTGTGTTTTTCACCATTAGAAGCCGATAATCAGTCCCGAGAAAAATATTCCTATCCCAAGTGCCGGCAGCAAGAGAGCAGCTCTGTGCTACCATAGAAACAGCCTTCGAAATGTGACAGATGCAGCTTTGTTTGTACATATGGTTGGGACACAAATAGAATTAGATGGGGATTTTATAAGAGAGACAGAGGGATACTAAATTGTACTATAGAGTGTACCTTTTGTTCACTATCCCAAAGATGCCTGTGATAAGCAAGAGTGAAGCCTAAAGGCAGGGAAGTAAGTAAGCAATCACGGGAGGTAGTCTAGAAAATAGATCGTTGGGCAGAATTGATAAAGGGAAAACATAAGAATTAAAGGTCAGAAATAAAGTAAATAGAAGTTCAGCTAGTTAAAACTTCTTTTGAGCTCCGTGTAATTATTTTACCTCCTTGATGATCATAGGAAAAATTGTAAGCTCTTCAGGATAGTCATTTATTGCATTTTTTATGTGGCCGTATAATTGGAAACAATTGGAAATAATATAGATGTTGGTACTAGTATATATATATATTCAATTCGAATATATCCTTATTAATATACAGAGCCTAATATGATATTGAACAAAGGCTCCTAAAGACCAATATATACAATTGTATATTGACATTACCTCATTTTGTATGGTAGACACATTATTAGCATCTAAGCATGTATTACATTTCACAAATGTGCAATATAATACGAATACCACTATGGTACCACCATGGTATTATATTCCCCCTTCTCTCAAATGTATCCTTGTTTTTTAAATAAATTATGAATAATGTTTTTAAACTTATTACGATCAAAGCTTCCTAGTTTTGCATTGATTACGTTGAGAACAGTAGCAATAGTATTTCGCTCTTGTTGGATACATATACTACGATGAGTAAAGTCCCCTTTAAATGATCACAGAATACCAGGTTGATTGTATTAGCACTTTATTACACTGGCTATCTATATCATGTAGTTAGGCAGGCACTTCACAATCCTGACGAAGCCAAATACCCCGTGTGGCGAAACACGTTGAGTGGGAGTTCCTGACTGTATTGGAGCTGACAGGAGTCAAGCCGCAAGCTGCCCAGACACCGCCAGAGCTGAACCTGTAGTGACGTAAAACGCTGAGATTCGCATGGATGCGACAGAGCTGAGATGACGGAACACTGCATGCAGAGAGCTGGGAACAGCTACAGAAGCACTAGACATCGGAGGGGTGCAGGACGGTGAGCTGGTGCGGCGTGTGACGTCTCTGGTACATCACTGTGGTGTTATAAGCCCATTTTAATTCATTTATTGTAAGTGCACCATTTATATTTTTTTTTTGTTTCAATCTTTTTTATTGTTTCACAATACAGTAACATCTCTTTAAACATTGACATTTGCATCCCAAGACTGAAGTTCAACGTAGCATTTGTGGGTTTTTAACATAATATAAAATACAGCATTTCTAGTACAGAGCGAGTACCATAGCGTTTTTGTAATCCAATCTTGTGAGTCGTGCTTATGTACCTATGAAATAGGTAGGTCTTGAGAAGTGATGAAGAAAGAAGGAAGAGGGGGAGACTAAGAGGGGGGGGGTTGGAGGGGAGGGGGGGTTGGGGGGGAGGGGGGTTCGAGGTCTGTCAACCTGGTATTCATAAGTTTTTGAAATGAGTATTTCCTTTCAGTGTTATAAATATTTTAGTCTAGGGACCAGGGTTCCCATATCTTATCGAATTTGTCGGGGGAGTGGTTTATTTGGGCTGATAGTTTTTCCATTAGTTTAACATTGTTAACTCTTAATATGACTGTACGTCTAGACGGGGGGGTGTATGTATTTCCATGCGGCTGCTATGGAACAGCAAGCCGCCGTTAGTATAAATGATATAAGTTTACTTACTGGAGATTGAAGTTCCTCTATTGGTTTTGCTAATAGGAATGTCAGTGGGTCTATAGGCACTCTCAGTTCCGTGCTCTCGAGTATCAAGCCTTGAACCATGGTCCAGAATATCTGTATTCGTGGGCAGTTCCACCAGATATGGACGATGTCCCCTTTCATACCACATCCTCTCCAGCAGAGATCTGGAGTTCCTGGGAAGATCTGGCTCAGTCTACTCGGGGTTAGGTACCATTGGAATAAAATGTTGTATATGTTTTCTTTCGTGACTGTACAAATTGATGTTTTAGCTGCCGATTCCCAGATATCCTTCCAGTCATCTTTGTCTATTTCTATGTTTAGGTCTTCAGCCCATTTCCGCATATAATTGTGAGGTTGAGAAGTTGCATGAGATGCTATCCCCGTATATATCTCTGAGATCAAACCACCTCTATAAAGGCCTTCCTTACATAACTTCTCAAAGTTCGTTAAGATAGTATACTTGTTTTTCTGGGAGAACGTATGGAGAAAGTGTCGGATCTGTAAATAGCTAAAAATTGGGAGGTTCTGTCTGTGGGGTTTTTGCTTTAACTCCTGATAGGAGAGGAACTCTCCTTCTTTAATAAGGTCTTTTGCTGCCAGTATGTCCATATTTCTGAGTTGCTCCACATATTTGGGGGAACACACCGGCGGGAACCTAGGATTATGGACTATCGGGATCATGCTTGAGGGGTGGATGGAGAGGTCGTATCTTTTTTTGCTTTTGGACCAAATGTCCCATGTGCATCTCATTGCCCCTAGTTTAAATCTTCCCGCTGGGCTCTCCCCCTCCCTGGAGCTCCAAAGCTCCACCGCTAGAGTGGAAGGGCCCACATAGGAGGACTCGATCCCCAGCCAACTACAAGTTGTTGGCTCAAAGTTCCACATTACTGCTTGTTTTAGTTGGGCCGCTTGGTAGTATTTGATGATATCTGGTACCCCCATACCACCCCTGATCTTAGTGCTAGCATTACCGATCTTGCAACCCGCGGCCTTTTGTTCTTCCAGATAAATTGAAAGATTCTGTTTTGAATATTTTTGAGCTCCCTGATCGGGACTTTTATCGGGAGAGTTTGGAAGAAGTATAATAGTCTAGGCAAGATATTCATTTTTACTGCTGTTATCCTTCCGATCCAGGATATTTGATAGTTGTTCCAGGTCTGAAGATCTTTTTTAATTTTTTCAAATAGAGGTGGGTAATTATATACATATAATAAATTGTATGTGTTTGTTATGTATATTCCTAGATAGTTGATGTGTGTTTGGGACCATTTATATTTAAAGTTTGCTTGTAAGAGCTTGACCTCTTGGGCGGGGAGCGATAAATTTAGTGCTTCAGACTTGTCATTGTTTATTTTGTATCCTGAGACCTGGCCAAATTGGTCTAGTTGAGATTGCAAATTTGGTAGTGATAGTATTATATCATCTGCAAATAATGAGATCTTGCAGTTTGTTTCTCCTATCTGGATACCCTGAATATTTATATCATCTCTAATTATTGCCGCCAGGGGTTCGATCGATAATGGAAGAGGAGAGGGGACAATGGGCATCCTTGTCTAGTACCATTTTTAATTTTGATGGGATCCGAGTCTCCTCCTGGGAGCTTAACATAGGCAGTGGGCATCCTGTAGAGGGCTCTAACGCCCTCCAGGAATGGGCCAGAGAAACCAAATTTTAACATTGTCTGATCTAAAAATGCCCACTTTATTCTATCAAACGCTTTTTCAGCGTCTAAACTTAATAGAATTGCCTTTGAACCGGTCAGATGCACATAGTCCACGATATCCATGACCTTACGGGTGTTGTCCGAGGCTTGTCTGCCTGAGACAAAGCCCACTTGGTCCGAATGTATGAGTTTAGTGAGGATTGGGGTGAGTCTATTCGCTAAAATTTTGCTGAAGATTTTCAAATCTGAGTTCAACAGTGATATGGATCTATAACTCCCACATTGAAGAGGATCTCTGCCCTCTTTATGGATAATCGCTAGGTTGTAAAACAAATATAATCACTGCGCTTCTCCATGTAAAGAGCATGCAGCTAGTGAAGGAAATGGCCATACAAATGTGCAAAACAGAAAGTGAATCCCTGCGCTTCTCCCATAGGGATAGCAATCAATGGGGAATATATATATATATATGTATGGTGTAAATATCTATAAGAAAAAAGGAGACTTTTGGTATACATCCTTTGATCAAATAATGCCAAGCCTGCTAACCACGTCAAGGTAAGTCTCTTTAGCAGGTCCCTACGCTAAATGCATACTAATGTTATGTGAAATAAGCCCAGAAGGGGTTAAAATATCAAAGCATATGCTTGTATAACCTAGTGCAATTATTACTTTCTGTAATCGCTAGGTTGGCCATTGAGAGTGAGGTCGGGATTTCCCCATCCTCCAGAAAGGTGTTAAATATCTCAACGATATACAGGGACAGCACCGCTCTGAACTTTTTGTAGTACAGGTTGGAAAAGCCGTCTGGGCCTGGTGTTTTATTAGTTTTAAGTTGGCTTATTACTTCTGCAAGTTCTTCCTGGGATATTCTTTTATTTAATGTCTGCGTATCTGCCTCAGAGCTTTGAAAGATTACATTGTTTAAGATATTTTGATATTGCCTCAGACCATGTCCAACTCGGTTAGATTCTAGGTTGTATAGTTTGGTATAGAAATTTGAGAATTCTTTCGCTATTTCTTTTTCTTTATATGTTGACGCTCCTGTTTTGTTACAGATTGCTGGGATTTGAGATTTAACTCTCAGACCTCTTAATTTGTTGGCTTGAAGCCTGTCAGCCGTATTGCCCTTATCGTAGAACCGTTGGTTTGTCCACCTTAGCGCTCTCTCTACCTCTTCTAGTTGTATTTTTTTGAGTTCCAGTTGAGCTCTTTCTAATAATTTATATAATTTTTTGAGGGGTTCTGTTTGTGCTTTTGTTCGATATTGGCCAAATTGTCCGCTGCCTCTTTATATTGTTTTTTTTTTTCTTTTTTTTTTATATGCTGCGATAGAAATAAGGTCCCCTCTGATTGAGGCCTTGTGTGCCTCCCAGAGCGTTGTTGGGGAGGGCACTGAGGCTCTGTTTAGTCGAAAATATTATTTGAGTTTTTGTTTAATTACACTCTCTGTTTCTTGCGAATTTAACAGAGAATCATTTAGTTTCCAGAGATATTTACTGTTTTTGCTAATGGGGAGGGAGGGAGAGCGCTAATTTGATAGAGGCGTGGTCCGACCAGTATATAGATCCTATGTTAGACTGGACGGATGCCTGGAGATTATTTTTAGTACCTAGGAAATAGTCAATCCTCGAGTAGGACTAATGAGGGGCCGAGAAAAACTATCCTATGCCTGATGAAGTATATTTACTATACGAAACGCGTCGCGAGTGAACTGTGCAACTAGCTTCCCTATTCCATCTTTGGGGGCCAGTTTACACCGTTGTGTACCCTTCCGGTCACGATTTTCCATCGTAACCGGCATCCACAGACGTCTAAATGGGGCTTTCCTTCCACACATGTGCATTAGCTTTGGATACCACGCCACTACCTGCATACATGCGGAGGCGATTCCTGCAGCAAGTGCCATAGAGTGAGTCCCAGCGCGCGGGATCTCCACATAAACGGAACTGAAATTGCCCCCCTGTCTGACTGATGATGATGCCGATCTGTTGAACATTTCGCTGACCTGGATACTCATTTATTCTTACTTACATGTAAATTATTTTATTGCCTTATTGTTTATTACATTTACCATTTTTCCTTACCTTGGTGCGCTCCTGTGCTTCTTTTCCTGGGCCGAGAAAAATGTATACTCCCGCTGACATGGGTGCTGGGCTCTCCATATGTCTATCAGGGAGAAACTTTGCATTTTTTCTCTAAACTCCTTTGCTTTTTTTAGAGTAGTCCTGGGGTGTCCAGTCCCCGAGGGGTCTGATTTATCCACTTCCGGGATACTTGACATATTGAAATCTCCAGCTACAATCAGTGAGGAGAGGGATAACGGATCCAAAGACACCAGGACCTCTCTCAAAAATTCAGTTTGGTGGTCATTCGGGGCATATATGTTACAGAGGGTTACAGGAGATCCTGGGAGGGAACCCTGAACCACAAGGAACCTGCTTCCCGGGACTTTGACTATTTTTTCCATTATAAAGGGAGTATTATTTTTGAGTAGGATAGCTACTCCTCTTTTTTTCACGGAGTAGGAAGCATAATATGCTTGAGGATATGTGTTTGAATGAGTTTGAAGTGTGTTTCTTGGTGGAAAAGTATATCCCCCTTGGTATCCCCCTTGGTTTTTATTCAGCTCCTGAAAGGCTAGTTTCCTTTTCCTGTGTGAGTTAAGCCCTTTGACATTCATAGATATTAATTTTATTGAATCTAGGGAAGTCATGTATATCTGTGTTTGTGAACACGTATGGGCTTATCCACTTTCCCAGGGTGGAGGCTCGTTTTTCTTAGTTCTCTTTTTATACCGGGGTTTTAATTTCTTGTTTTTAGAGTCCTTCTAGTGATAGATATGGTTGCCTGGGGGGAGTGAAGGGGGGGGGGAGGCTGGGAGAAAGTGGGGGAGGGGAGAGATGGGGAGCAGAATGAAAGTGGGTTCCTTACGAACTCAGTGTTGGTATCCTCCGTCACTCTAGTGAGGAGGTGTTTGGGCCTATTGCCCATGTGAGAGCTTCCTAGGTGGTCCGCACAGGTGTGGGTCAAGGGAGACTTCCCTGACCCCCTGCAAATTTATATAGTGAGTAAAATCATTTAGGTTTTCTTAGAGAGTGAGTATTTTCATCTCTTGGATCTTGTCTTTTATAGTGGTTTGGCGGGACAGTGGGATGTGGGGGGCAGAGGGGGGGAGAAGAGGGTGGGAGGGAGGAGGGTTGAAGGAGGGGGAGGGAGGGGGGGGAGGGAGGGAGGAAGGGGGGTGGGGTGGAGATGGGGGATTTTATGTCAGTTATGTCTAGTTATGTTTTTTCTGTCAAATATGAACCCTCGGGGTGAAAGAGAGTGGTAAACAGACCTGACAGTTGAGGGTCGTGGTTGGAGTCTCCGCCGCTGGACATAGGACATCCCCGCCTCCTTGCTGATCTGGAGGTGCGTCTTCTTGGAGCCCTCCGAACCGCCCGGAGGATTATGGAGAAAGCTCTCTCGACCACCCCCTCGGAAAAGATATCCAGCGCTTCCTCGGTGTTCCTCCCGACCGAAGCCAGGGGTAAGATCTCCCTCTCAGGCCTCCCCCCAGAAGCGCCAAATGTTCAGTGCTCGCACAGAGGGTGGCTTCAGCCTGGATCCCCTCCCTAGGCTTGGGGAGAGAATCGGGGCTTCAACGGACGAGGTAGGGGAGGAATCGGAGGGGTGGGGGTGAGGGGGTGTTGGAGGGAAGGACAAGGGAGAGATTGCAAGGGCCAGGGGCAGGGACGGGTGGACGCACGAGATCCGAACCAGGCAAGGGGGGGAGGGCCACCGGGGGGGTGGTCTCCCGGCTGGAGAGGTCTCCAGAGCTCCAGTAGTGGAGGGGTAAGGCGGGGATAGAGCCAGGGGGGCCCGCAGCAGCGAGAGCAGGCCAGGAGTAAATCAATCGGAAGGAACCTCTCTCCAGCCGGAGGGGAGATGAGTATCTGGGCATCAGGAGAGCTCTTGTGAGGCTCTCAGGTCCGGGTGGCCCTGGGCTGTGGGAGTGGTGTCTGGGTATTTCTCATGGTTTCGTCCTTCCAGGAGCCACAGGGGAAAGACCTGACCAGACCAGATGGAGCAGCTCGGGGACGCTGGTGTTCGCATGCTGATTCCCGGTAGGTTTCCTCCACTGTTTCTTTCTCGATTCTTTCTCTAGGGGTTGTTATGGGTCCGAGGCACTGGGTACTCTCTGAGAGGCGATTCTCTCAGAAGCTCTATGTTGGGGCGCTGCATGGCGGGAACTTGGCTCCTCCTCTCCTTCTCTCTGATTTTCTAGCCCTGGGAGACCTAATGATTTTAGAAAAGTGGGGGCGTCTTCTGGTCTTGAGATTGATCTGAACTTGCCGTTCCTTTGTACGATCAATTTGAATGGAAATCCCCATCTGTATCGGATTTTTTGGATGTTTAAGATTTTAATGAGGGGTTTCATGTCGCGTCTTCTCTGTATGGTGGCTCTAGAGAGATCGTTGTAGACTTGTAGGGCTTCATTCTGAAAGTTGTTTTCCCCTCTCTCTCTGCACTCATACATCAATTTTTCTTTTATGGAGTATGTGTGCATCCTTATGATGACGTCTTTCCTCCTTCTAGGATCCTCGGAGCGGGGACCTAGCGCTCTGTGGGCGCGATCCATCTCTAGGTCTCTGGGGTCAAGATCTGGAATCAGGAATAAGAAAAATTCTTCCAGGTAGGTTTCTAGATTTTCATTTTTTATTTCTTCAGGGATGTTGCGAATCCGGATACTTTGGCGGCGATCTCTGTTTTCATGATCCCCGATGTTATCCTTCAGGGAATTGATTTCATATCCCAGGCGACATATCTCAGCCTTCGCAGATGTTTTGGGAGAGGATCACCTCCTCTAATTTTGTTTCAACTTTGTCTGTGCGCCCTGCCAGTTCTTTTATTTCCGTTTTAACCCCCGTTATGGCTGTTTGGAGGTCTTCTTGGAAGTTTTGCCTCATCTTTATTGAAAATTGGTCAAATAAATTTTCAAGATAGGCTTTTGTGGCTTCGACCGACTCTCCTGTCTCCCACGGCCCCCCCTCAGCGCCGCGTGTGTTTGCATCAGTCTCCTGGGAGTTTTCTTCGGCGCCATCTTGGGAGTCCAGGGTTTCAGCTCCGCGGCTCGCCGATTTTTGTATAGTCGCGCAGAACTTGGCAATGTCCTGGTTCCCTGTTCTTTTTTGTTTGTTTGCCATCTCTAGGCTTTTACCTAGTTGGGTCCCCGAAAAGGTGTTTGTTTTGGCTTTTTTTTTGCTTATTTTAGTTGCTTTTAGGCAGGGAGTCTCGGGAGCTCTTCCCTTAAGCAACCATGCCGGCTGACGTCACCGGAAGTCTCCCCCACCATTTATATTTTTAATGATAAACATGACCTTATTAAGTTGATCTGTGCTATTTAGTTCTTTCTCTCCATTTCTTAATTTGGGGTCATTTCTTCTGAGTACCGTGGACTCTGTGAACCAGACCTGTTTTTTGGGAGAAGTTATACCACAGAATACACACTGCCTTTGACCCTAATTTCTTGGGAGAGATCACTACCCTCTACCTAATGCCTTTGATTGTCTTACAGTTTGTAAATAGGCCTTCTATAAGAGCCAAGATTTTGACCAACATCATCAATTGATTTATCACCTCTACACTTAGATTTTCTATGTGTTCTTTGTTCCCCATACATGCTCCTCCTGGATCTGTGAAATCAACTCTACGCCTTGGGGATAAGTGAAGATGAATCCCACCAGAGGGTATGAGCAGGGGGTTCAAATTTATATATTTTTATATTTGTGTATTTCACTCTTTGATAATCCAGTTAATCACAATACTTTATAAATCACTGGTTAAGTTGTTTTGCGCCTAATATCACTTTTCACAAGTATTCAGAATTATTAGCACAGCCTGGCAACAATGCGCTGTATGTCCATATTACATATTATATATTACATATATTATTATATGCTTCCCCGCATGGGGGGAGACAGAAATAAGCTGCTATTACTGCTGGAAGCTAAGGCGATCTATGATCTCAGGACTATGACTCCCGAGGGGTAACACAAAGACTTTAAGTTGAGTTGTTTTCTTTAAGGACTGGATTCTATATATATAGATCTGGCCCATATGAGCATTTCTACTCTAAATGGACATACACTCACGTGATTTAATGGGTTAGCAGCATTCATTAGTACTGTGCTAATTATGTTATATTATTGTGTTGTTATGTTCCCTAAACATTGATTACACTGCTTACTGACCACAGCAACTGAATCCGGTACAGAGATGGTGCAATATGTTGCGGGTCTATGTACTATGGACCTCTTGTTCTTCATGCCCACAATCCCTGCCACAGTTTCTGTCATTTTTCATTATGTACATAGCACATCACTCCCCTGCACATGCCCCCCACAATCACACTCACTGGTTTATGTGCTATCACCGCGATCGCAGTATGTAGTGTATGACTTTCAATGTACTGCCGTGTGCTTACTGGTGCGCATGTGCAAACCCATCCCCATGACGACCGGAGGACGCTATAGTGGTGTGCAAGCACCAAAAGATTGCTATGACAACCGGAAGATGCTGTACTGGGCTAGCACCAGGAGTAACAAAGAACACTACAGAACGGCCTCCTGCCAGGGTTACTATGGATGCCGCATGCTTAACAATGCAGGCGCCAGCAGTACCTATGATGTCAGCAACATGGTGGTGTCTTATGTAAATACACTCAGCACATGACGCCATTTTCGCGCTTTTAGTGACTTATTAATTGATTTGTGGCAATTGAATGATTGCTTGGACTTATTGCTTGCACTGTGGTGTGTATATACAGTGGTGGTCGATCTGAGTCTAAGACGGCTAGATCCGCGGCTCTCAGATTATCCCAGTTAGGTGCGTTTTTTGTCGTTTTCGGCCGGAGTGAACTGCGTTATTTTCACGCTCGTGATATTAGCATTTTATTCTCGCTGTCTGCAATACTGCAATGCCGTGTAAAAACTCAGGGGGGCAATTGCGAGCTGTTGTCTTGGAAGTCTAATACCTTCGCGGTTCAACCTACGTCAGTACACAGTCTGTGTGTGCGCGCGCAGTAATTGTAAATTTGCATATTTAAAGTATACATGCATTTGCAGTGCTGTGCTGCTGTACGGTATGTCACATTTGAAAATTGTTGAAATGCATACGTGTGTACAGTACTGTAACAGTGTCACATTTTGGCATATACAGCGCTCTCCCCTCACTCAGGCTAATTAACTGCACTGCAGGATATTTCAACTTCTTATCTTCTGTGCAATGCAGTACATCTCTCCCACACCATTCCTTTGAATGTGTGTCTGGTTTCAATCACATTCCTGCTTGACAGGATGCATGCGCCTGTAACTTCGCCCACCACTGCTTGCTTGCCTGAGTGAGTGACCAAAAAATAAATTTAAAATTTTTTATTGTAATTTTTTTTTCTCCACAAGAGACTGCAAAACCCATGTTACTGTATTACGATATTCAATCTGTGCTGTAGCTTTTGACTGCGACCGTGCACATGGTTGATTTGTGTGCTTTTTACGTACTTATTTGGGGGTGTATTATTATGATGAACTGCCTTTTGAAATCAGAGTATGTCTTTAGCTTTGAAATTCATGCAGCTGTACCCTGCAGCCCCCTCCCCCACAAACGCTAGCTCAAGGATTTGAAATTCCATGGAGTCGTTAATTTTATGAATCTTGCCATTGTGTTCTTAATCCGTCCATACACAGAAAAAAGAAAAGTGCAAAACAGCGCTAATAATATATCAAATGAAATAACAAAGTGTATAGGCAGCCAGGTGAATGACTGGTGGTACAACCAGTCAGGGTGACAGAACGAAAAAAAAAAAAAAAAGGGGATAACCGGCGCCAAAAAAAGGTAAATACCAGACCAATGAAAAGTATGACAGTCCAAATGCAGTCCTTGGGATGATGAAATGTGATGATTCTCACCTCAGCAGGATATATGTGGAAAAAGAGAAAAGAAGAAAAACAGATAATAGTGCAGTAAATCAACACTGGGGGGGTGAACAGGTACTAACAATACGAAACATACAAGACATACAAACGTAAAACACTAGCACGGCCTAAATATTAATAAAAAAGCAAATTTATTGTGGTGTGGAAGGTGCATAAACCGCATCCGGAGGGGTAAAATTACAACCCTACTCACAAGATGCTGGAAAGGTAAAGGCAACGAACTGGTGCATGCAGCTTGGCTCTCAAGATGGCGACCGGAGCACTTTGCCTGGCGTCCACACGTGACCGGGATGGAAGACAGATGACTCAGATGACGGGGCCTCTGGGCGGACGTGACGTCTCCTCCGCTGTAGTCCCACCACAGGCTCACAGGACTCCAGTCCTCCAGTCCTCCTCAGCAACCGCGATACCGCCGCAAATCGGTTATAGCACTTTGAAGACTGCAGATTTCTCCTTTTGGGACTGCAGACTTCACCACGACCTGGAAACACTCTAAAAACTCGAAACTTCCCGACGCGTTTCGTACGCATGCGCGTACTTCTTCAAGGGATGTGCTTGCCTTTTAGTCTCTATGGTATATATACCATCAGTCCAAAGTTCTTATTGGTTAATTGGATAGTTAGTATTAACCCCATGTAGGTCTGATAGACGGCAGCACATTAAAAACGGCCTATGCTAATCAACATACAGAACAAACATACAACATTAAATGGGATAACAAAAAGATTAGGAAAAAACGTTAAAAACATTTAAAAGAACATTGAAAATGCATTAAAATGATTACAAATGTACAGAGGCAGAGCAATGAATTAATGACTTAAAAAAGATGATTATAAAAAGGCTTTGAGTTCAAAGTCGATATTCATTCCTTTCGGGGAGAGAGTTTTTAGTTCATATATCCAGTAAGCTTCACGTATACTGGCCTGCTGGAGTCTACTCCCCCCTCTGGGATTAACATCAACCTGCTCAATTGCCTGACAGATAAGACCCTTGGGATTTTTATCATGGTACAGAGAAAAGTGATGCGAGACACTATGTGTCACTAAGCCCCTCTTAATGTTGTAGATATGCTCATAGACACGTCTCTGGAACGTTCTCCCTGTTCTGCCCACATATTGCAAGCCACAAGGGCATTGCAATAAATATATAACATATATGGAGTGGCAGTTAATGAACTTATATATAGGGTAACTCCTATTGGTGACGTTAGATGTAAATTTTTTAGAATTTTTACTAAAAGAGCATGCTACGCACTTTGCACAGGTGAAGAAACCTTTTAGACTCCCTCCTAGTTTCTGTTTTTTTTGGTTCACCGGACAACTGGGAGCTTGTTTGGATTTCAAGTTATTAGCCTTTGAAAATATAATATTAGCTTTTTTTGGAAGGATATCTGCCAATACTTCATCTTGTAATAAAATAGGCCAATATTTATTTATAATTTGTTTAATTTTTGGCGCCATCTCATTGTATTGAGTGATGAACGCTACCTGATTGTGACATCTATTTAATGTTTCCTTCTTTTTAGCATCGTACTGAAGTAAAGTGTCCCTATTGATCTCATTAACCTGATTAAAAGCCTCATTTAATTCAAACTCTTGATATTTTCTATTAATGAATTTTTGTGTTAAATATTCTGCTTGTTTCTTAAAAATCTCGTCTTCGGAACAGTTACGTTTAAGACGTACCAGTTGTCCCTTAGGGATATTTCGCAGCCACTGTGGATTATGGTGACTATCCGCGCGTACATAGTTATTTGCCTGCACAGGCTTAAAGAAGGTTTTAGTGTGCAATATATCATCTTTGACATATATGTGAAGGTCCAAGAAATCAATGTGTTCAGTACTAAAACTACAAGTGAACTTCAGATTAAGGTGATTTTGATTTAAATATGTGCAAAAATCATTTAAGGAATCCTGAGTGCCTGAACAAATAAAGATCACATCATCAATGTAGCGCCGCCAGAGCACCAGGTTTGCTCCTAGGGGACAGTTGTTCCAGGTGAACTCCTCCTCCCAACTGTCCATAAATAAGTTGGCATAACTAGGAGCAAACCTCGTGCCCATAGCGATACCACATTTCTGAATGTAATAGTGGGAATTAAAAGTGAAATAATTATGTGTCAAAATGAACCAAATACTCTCCATCAAAAAATCCCTCTTAGTGCGTGAATAGCCACTGGAGTGTTCCAGTTTGCGAGACACGGCCTGGCATCCTTGATGATGGTCGATAACTGTGTATAAGGATGTTACATCAGCTGTAGCAAGAATGTAATCGTGCTGCCATTTTAGATCTTTTAAAATTTGTAGCGTATGTGTCGTGTCTCGCAAATAGGATCTACCACCAGTGATTAAGGGTTGAAGATGGTGATCTATAAATTGTGAAAGATTTGAAGTGAGGGAAGAAATACCAGAAATAATAGGTCTCCCCGGAGGTGCAGTTAAATTTTTGTGAATCTTAGGTATAAAGTAAAATAACGGTGTACGTGGAAACTGAACAGACAAAAACTTGAACTCATCCTCACATAATGCCCCACTATCTACACCAGAAGTCAACAATTCTCCCAGTTCGGCTTTGAAATGCACCAAAGGGTCACTGTTAAGGGGGAGGTATGTGGTCTCATCTCCCAGTAATCTCATGGACGCTTTTAAATAATACTCTTTGTCCATGACCACAATACCCCCACCCTTATCGGCCGATTTGATGACAATCGAGTCATTATTCTCTAGATTTTGGACTGCCTCTTTTTCTTTAATATTAAAATTATCTTTTTTAATTTTGTATGTTCTACATGAGTTCTCTAAATCTATGCTGACCATCTCTACAAAGGAGCTCACTAGATGTCCTTGCGCGAACTTTGGATGCTTTTTTAAAAATCTTTTCTTGAGGATCAGTAGTGCTGCGTACCTCTTGAATGGGATTGATTTGATTAGTGATTTTATCCCTAGCAAAATATTTTTTCAGGGCGAGTTTGCGGGCAAATTTGTGAACATCTATAAAGAGATTAAAACTATTCGGTCCACAGACTGGAGCAAACTTAAGCCCTTTGTTAAGTACTTTTTTCTCAATATCAGTGAGCTGATACTGACTGATATTGAAGATATTCGGATGCTCTTTTATAATTTTTACCCGATTTCTACTAGTACCTCCTCTTCTCCCTCGGGTCCTGTCTTTCTTTTTTTGTGGTTTAATGGAGGTTGGATTTCTGATATATGTTTGATTATTTCCACCTCTGGGAAGATGTGATCTCTTTCCTTCCTCCATTCTAAAAAAGAAAAATTTGATTTAATGGCTGGTGTGGGGAGTGGTGTATACGAGATACTCTCCACATCACTCTCTGATCCTATGTCAGACAGCAATGTCCATAGCCAACCTACAAAGCCTCACTGCACCTGCGTGTAATCCTTTTAGAGATGGGAGCTAGCTGCTTACTGCGCATGAGTCACCCAACCCCCCTCTCCACAGAGTCGTTAATTTACTGAATCTTGCATTTGTGTTCTGAATCCGTCCATAGCCGACCTACAAAGCCTCACTGCGCCTGCGTGTAATTCTCTTTGAGATGCGCCTGTAACTTCAACCACCCCTGCTTTCTTGAGTGCCCCCCCCAAAAAATTTTATTATGATTTTTTAACTGTTATTTTATCCACAAGCCTGCAAAAACAATCTTGATATTACGATATTAAATCTGTGTGTTTGCCTGCACATGGTTGATTTGTGTGCTTTTTATGTACTGTATTTGGGGGGTGTAGGGATCAAATTACAGTATTATGATGAACTGCCTTTTGAAATTACTGTACTCTACAGTACAGTACAGTATGTTATTTCTTTGAACTGCTGCACAACTAATCCTTCATCCCTCCCCCACGCACACACAAACTCTGATCGACAGACACCTCCACAGAGTCATTAATTTTCTGAAGTTAGTTAGTCATTGTGTTTTTAATCCGTCCCTAGCCGAGCGTCAATCGCCTCACTGCGCCTGCGTGTACTCTAATCCTTTTAGAGATGGGAGCTTGCTGCTTACTGCGCATGAGTCACCCAACCACCTCTCCACAGAGTCGTTAATTTTCTGAATATTGCCATTGTGTTCTTAATCCGTCCATAGCCGACCTACAAAGCCTCACTGCTCCTGCGTGTAATCCTTTTAGAGATGGGAGCTAGCTGCTTACTGCGCATGAGTCACCAAACCCCCCCCTCTCCACAGAGTCGTTAATTTACTGAATCTTGCCACAGTGTTCTGAATCCGTCCATAGCCGACCTACAAAGCCTCACTGCGCCTGCGTGTAATCCTTTTAGAGATGGGAGCTAGCTGCTTACTGCGCATGAGTCACCAAACCCCCCCCTCTCCACAGAGTCGTTAATTTACTGAATCTTGCCACAGTGTTCTGAATCCGTCCATAGCCGACCTACAAAGCCTCACTGCGCCTTGGTGTAATCAGCCCCCCCCCCCCCAACCCTTTGAGGCTTTGTTTACGGTAACGCTTTGGAAAATCCCTTCTCGATTTTGAAATGTAAATCCGATTTGCACAGCATTGTGAGAATTGTGAGAATTGAGAGTTAAAAAAACAGTAACTGATTCATTGGTGTACTGTAGGGGAGGGGGGGTTGTGGTTGTTGTAAATGATTATGACTAGCAGGAATGTGAATAAATATTTATTTTATTTTATCAGCCATTGCTGCGAGTAGAAAGAAATACAAACACAAGAATGTATATTCAATGTTTAGTCGATGTGTATTCAATGTTCAGTGAATCCACTCACATAAGAGTACGCCCACTTTCAGCACCTGTACCTCGCCACCATGCATAAAAGGTTACACACTTTGCATAGACCACCACTCAATGATCTTTATCTGAACTTGCCCTTGTCCAGATACTGTACTGCATTGTGCCACCTGCTTCCATGGAGCAACCCCGATTCTACGGACGCAGGAACCCACTCGCCTCTGCCTTGCCTGTCAGGCAGAAAAAGCGAAAGGCGGTTGCCGTTTCCATGCCAAGGCAAAAGCGACAGGCTAAGGCCAATAAAGAAAACCTTCTGCTGACCCCAAAGGCTAAGGGTTTTCATATACGTCACCCTTATTATGTCAAGAAGATATACGGTGATGTACCCTCGACGCAAAACGATTGGCAGCCAACCCATCGAACCCGCAGACAACCACCTCCCATACGCTTCGACGACTCTGCCGCCGCTGTCCCGGAAATCTTCAGCCCGTCTTCTCCACCCCTCGTCCTCGATGCTGTCGCCACCCTCCCGGAAACCCACAGGCCATCTTCTCCGGTTCTATCCGACGACGCTGCCACGGGTCACTTTCTCCTTTGCTCTTAGACGACTCTGCTTCTCACCCGGAAATCCAAAGGTCACTTTCTCCATCCCTCTTCGACGACGCTGCCGCTTCTCCTCTACTGGATATCCACAGGTCACCTCCTCCACCCTTCTTCGATGTCGCTGCCGCTTCTCTCCATAGAACCCCCATCTCATCCTCCGTTGCACCCATCCACCCAGATGTCCACACGCCATGCACAAGAAGCAGCTCGTTAGACCGGATGCTGAATGGGATAAGTGTGGATCTACCCGGGAACTCTATTGTGCTAGCAAAGATAGATCTTCTGGAGACCATGTTAAATGTGGAGCAACGGATGCTAGATATGGATCAACGGATGGAGAAGATAGAGACTGACATAGCGGGTATATATCGTTTGCTCGGTGTTAATGCCCCTGTCTCCCCGACGCCGGAGCAGGGGGGTGACATGGATGTGATGAATGGGAGCATCGACCCCCTTCCATCACCAAGCGCACCCCCTCCACCAGAAGATGTAGTGTACATGTGTGCACTCCACAAGTATGCCTTGTTACTTTTTAAGCACCATGTTCCCTACTCGTTGTACTGCGACTGGGCCTTCAGAGTGAACTACGACGGAAATCGCGTAAAAAAGGCGCTTCCTGCCAATTTCAGAAAGAACATTCTGGATGAAATGCTGCGCTTTTATCCAATTACAGATCCTGTAATGGAAGGCGTTCGAGACTGTATTAATGGCGTTTTGCGCAATGCAAGGAATCGGCCATGGATGGACAATGTGGTGGACTTTCTGGATTAATCACGGGAACTGTAAGACCATACTGTTGTGCTGAACTGTGCTGTACTGCACATGTTTTGACCTGCTGTACTTAAATAAAGAAGATGTTGTTGTGTGGACCTGCACAATTCCAGTCCCTGAGGGCCGCGAACAGGCACAGTTTTCAAGGTTGTCCTGAAAACCGGGCTTGTCTGCTGCCCTTGAGGATTGTAGTGGTGCAGGCCTGACTGACTCTTTTGCACACCATACCACTGTACTATATACTGTATGTTTCTTTAATAAAGTAGATGTTGCGTTTTGTATACTGTATTTTATGAATAAAGAATTTTTTTAATCACAGGTAAGACCATACTGTTGTGCTGAACTGTATTGTACGTGTTTTGACCTGCTGTACTTAAATAAAGAAGGTTATTAACCGCTACAGTCATTAAGGGGTTAAGCCACCCTGACCCGATACCAATCTTCACCCATTTATTTGTACAGTGGCTTCATCATGTATATATTTATATATATATATACAGTGTTCGACAAACCTATACATTTGCTCGCCCCGGGCGAGTGGATTTAACCCCCGGGCGAGTAAATATTGGCCCAAGCAGCACACGTTTGGTAGTAGGTGGCGAGTAGATTTTTTTGTGTGGCGAGTAGATTTTTTGGTGATTTGTCAACCACTGTGTGTATATATATATATATCAGAGTTGGGATGGAGTTCCCACGCTCTGATTGGCTACCGTACCATATGAGGCCGGCCATCTTTCAGTTCATGACGTCATCTTAAAGGCAATTGAAGCACAGCCAAATCTGATTGGCTGTGCTTTCATTGCCTTTACGATGACGTCATCATTTTTTTTTTGTCGGCCAAAACACATGGTTTTCACGGCCCAATCAGGGCCGTGAGAACCATATGACGAAAATGTGACGTCATAGGCCTTTAAAAGCCTATGTTGTCTCATTTTCAGGCTTGACGCCGAGGAGGAAGGACCTCCTCTGAAGAAAGAAGACCAGGGCGTGGCGGATGAAGATAAGAAGTACCCGGAAGAAGAAAGAAGACCACAGAAGAAGACAGGAGAAGACCCCACGATGGATTACAAATAGAAAAAAAGAAGATAAAGACACTTGTGGATTGTAATGGATTTTTTATTTTATGGTTACCTGGTTCCTGTTGTTGGATTAGCTGCTCCAGTGGTTCTGGTTCCCCTTGATTGCTGTGACTGGTTCATCTAATGGTAAGTAAAAAAAGAAAATGTATTTTAATTTTATTTTACAGGTTTTTTTGAACTTTTTTCCCTGACGTCCATTTTTTTTTTATGTCCATTTATTTGTCCTGAATGTATGTATGTCACTATGGGTATACATACGTACAGGACAAATCAGTGGTTGTATTGTATGTTCATTTTTAATGTGAATAAAGTGTTTTGAATGCTCTTTTATTGCACCTGTATTTATGTCTGTAAACTATAGATGGACATACATACAGGTATAATAAAAAACGTGTTGGCTTGCCTTGTTTGGATGTTTTTTTGAATGGTAATTTGCTGCTTTGTGTAAAAATGTGTTGCTAATGTACATTTAATGTTTGCAAATGTTTAGTTAAAGGCTGGTTTCTATAGATTATTTTATTGCCTTATTTTTGGCATATAGATGTTGTTTGATGGTTACTTTGTCATAGATTAATTTACACAATGGTTTGATTGTAGGATTTGAAGTGTGTAATTGCATTGGATTGTAATTGATTGGTGATTGGATTAATTGATGGTAAATTAATTGTGTTGATGCTTTGTTTTTCTTTAATGATTGTATCTGTATCTTGTTTGGATTAGTGTCTTTGATTTGGAGCATTGTTTGACATAGTATATATCATGCAAAGATTATTTGTATCGTATACACATTGTCAAATTGAGTGTTTGTATTTAGATTTATTAGATATTGATTGAGCTTGGTGATGTTTGATATTGGGAGATATTTGTATTTGGCCATGTACTGGATTTATTTGTATATTAGTTAATCATGCATATACAGTATATATATATATTCTATATAAATATATATATATATATATATTCTAATATATATATATATATATATATATATATATATATATATATATATATATATATATATATATATACATGATGAAGCCACTGTACAAATAAATGGGTGAAAGGTGGGTATCTGGTCAGGGTGGCTTAACCCCTTAATGACTGTAGCGGTTAATAACCGCTAAGGTCATTAAGGGGTTAGGGGACATTAGTTTGGCACTTGTTCTTATTTTGTATATTTTTCAGCACCCCACTGTATGGACGGGGAGGAAGATGCAGCTGGCCTTCATCGTGGGTGTAGGACAAGGGTGAGTACAACATGTATTTAATGTATTTATTGTATTAATGTATATTTAGTGGGCAAATTCATTATTATGCATATGTAGATAATAGTAATTTTGCACATTAATGTATAGTATGTGTTAGGGGGCGGGGGGGATGTGTGTGGTATATTGCTATGTTTATTGGGGGCAATTGTCCCCAATAAACATGCTATTATGCCTTAACCCCTTCATTGCCTTAGCGGATAGCCGCTAAGGTAATGAAGCTGCTTTAATGTATTTTTATTAATAATGTGTGGTAGCAGTGGACCCCCTGCTCCCACACACTATTATTAAAATGTACATTAATGCAGCTTGATTACCATAGCGGATAGCCGCTATCGTAATTAATTATTATTTATTGTTATCAGTTTTTTAATACTAGTGTAGATGTGCAGGGGGTCTCCTGAGCTGAACCCCATTGGTTTCAGGTCCGAGGACCCCCTACTTCAGGAGATACAGGCCCCGTTATGGGGTGCCGGTATCCCCTGCACTTTAAAGCTCCCGTGTCACGTGACCGGGACATTGAAATTCTGCAGGGGATACCGGCACCCCATAACGGGGCCTGTATCTCCTGAAGTAGGGGGTCCTCGGACCTGAAACCAATGCGGTTCAGCTCGGGAGATCCCCTGCACATCTACACTAGTATTAAAATGCATTTATTTATTGTACGATCGCCTGTAACAGCCTTGCATGGAGATGGCAAATCTCCATGCAAATGTTACGAGCGGCTTTTTTTTCAATCAGCTAGCGTACGGGAACTTTAAGTGCGATAGCAGAGGGAAAATACATTGCACGCACGATAAGCCAGTTTTGGGCACGTCCGATAAAAAATGGGCTGAGGGCCTTAGTGAATTGTGCCGCCGGCTTCATTTTTTATCGGACGTGCTAATTTTTTTCAGGCCAGCGCGAAAGCTCGGAGCTTAGTGCATAGCCCCCTGTACAGTATATGTTTTGACTTGCCATTGTTTGATAAAGGAGATGTTGCGGTTTGTATTTTTTATGAATAAAGAATTTGTTTTTAAAACATGTGACTGTAAACCATACTGACTGACAGTAAATGTTTTTACTTTCAATACATAAATGTTTTCACAACTTTAGCAGTAAACCATACACCTGTTGATGTTTTGAATTGCTGTGCACTTAAAATGTTTCTACATTGTACAGTATTTGTAAAAAAATGTTTTTGTACTTACTCCACCAATAAAAGAACATGTTGATTTGTTTTACATTGTTCCATTGGCTCCTTTGCTACTGTAACAAAATACAGTGTTTCTAGAATGTACACTACTGTCCAGGCACACTGTACTGTATACTGTAGGCATGCTCAGTACAAGAGTATTAAAAAAAAATAGAAGACACATACAGTACAGTACTGTACTGTATGTACTGGCACTGTATAGAAGACACATACTGTATGTACAGTACTGTAATACATGTAGAATAAATGCATAGTTTTTATTTTTTCGGGTTTATTACACAGTATACTGTTTATAAAAAAGTATTATATACTGTACGGCCGCAAAACATCAGCATAGTGTACGTCAGCCACTAAACTGTAGACTCCGGTACGTGGGTTTTTAAATCCAATTCAGCAATGTGCAGGCATTGTTACACAAAGCGATATTATCCATCGAAATCCCTCCATTAGCCGTTTTCTTTTCTGAGGAAAAACAAAAATAAAAGTTTTATTGTAATCGTCTAAAGAAGTTCCCAGCCAGTCCCACCAATAATTTTCTCGGGGGGCGTATCCTGTTCACATGCGCATGCGCCTACCGTCGATGTAATGACACGCAAACTGTATGCGTTTCAAGAAGGTTCCAATGCGCATGCGCCTAGCGTTCCACCAATAGTTCAGTATCTGCAGTACAGTACTGTAGAAGCCGCTCAGCCAATAATATTGCTTACAGGAGAATCGCTTGACTTTTGAATCGCACCGATATTGATACTGTATTGTCAAAATAAAGAAAACACAGAAAATAATACGGCAACAAAACTCACCATAGAATTTCCCATTCAGCTGGCGCCGGCGCCGGTCCACTGCCAGTCCAGCGTTCTTGATCATCCATGTCGATAGTTTGCAGCGGGACTAGTCCACCTGTAGTCAGCTGATGAGGCTGGAAATTGCTTAGGTACAAAAACTGCACGCGAAATCCGGCTCAGGCTCAGGGTTGTCACTGACGGCGGGACCGTCATTGGAAGCCGGTGCTGGTGCATTTCTTGGCAGCGACTGTCGTTTCTTAGTTGGTTTTAACACGACCCTTCGCCTTTTGCCGTCTGCATGATCATAGATACAGGAAAAAGCCGGTGATTCACACCAATACCCTCCAACAAATTGTGGCTAAATACGATAAAAACAGGGATCGCTACATAACCTTTTCCTTATTGCACGCTTCCACGTATGAGGAGCTGGCGAAAATTTGTAAAAGTCATAGTTTTCGATAAAATGCTGATAAATTTGAACAACTGTTGCCATCTTATCATCTGTTGCATTAATCGCGGCCCATATCAAATACGCGTAACTTCTGTCGGGTTTTTGGAAAACGGGCTGCACTTGAACACTCATGGTGGGCGGGTCTCTGGAAAATACTGTAACTGAAACTGGTCTTTGTCTTTCTTTAATATGAAAAGCCTAAATTGATTCATTTTTGCAACCTTTTCCTTCAGTCCCAAGGCCAAGTTACAATAGCACACTGTGGTATCTTTTTTAAATGAAACACCTGCAAGTCGACACATTACTGAAGCGCATGCGCATTACAATTCATGAATATCTGCCATCTGGCGGGCACGCGAAGAATTGCAACCATTAAATCCGAACCATTCTCAATAAACGCATCAACCGCGCGTCAACCGCACATGACCCGCGCATGACCCGCGGCTGGGAACGCAAAATGAATGCGGCATGCTCCAGGTGATGTGCGTCGCATTCCAGGAAAAAGCCAGGAAAAAACGGCGATGTGTTAGACTCAGATATGCATCAGCAGTATATATATGTGGTGTTTCTGCAGTCTTCCCTTACATACCCTGAGGAGGGTCCCATTAAGAGGACCGAAAAGTTGGTCTAGATGTACCACTTATCACAGATACACTTGTGTTGATAACTACGTTTTGTGTGCTGCCTCATGATTGCCTGACCAGAACGGTATCATATACCTATATTATATATATGAGACATGTACCAACTGCTTATATTTACCTACGGGAGTGCCAACTGCTCTATTTGACACACACACACACACACATACATACATACATACATACATACATACATACACACACACACACACACACACACACACACACACACACACACACATATATATATATATATATATATATATATATATATATAGTATACACAAAGAAGCGAATATCGCGTCACTACCAATAAATAAAGCAAAGTCTAAACCTACCTAAGTCAGAGAAATATATCTGAAATAGTTATAACAGAAATGTAAGCTGTAGGTGGTGCTAGAGGAAGGAGATAGATATGGAAACACAAAAAAGAAAACCTCTAAAGTAGCACTCAGACAAATGTTTGCAAAGAATAAAAGGGGTACTTTAATTAAATTTGAAAAAAATAACAGACATACAAACAACTAACTGGAGAACCTGCCTGACTAATGAATAATAGGAGAACCAATGGACAAAGAAAAATAAAAAAAATAAAAAACAAAAAACATAGAATGCAACATGTAATAATAGACCCAAAATAATGTAATGCCCCTAAGAAACTGGCTCACTGTGGGAACATAAGCAACAGTAAAGCGATATAGACCGGCCGCTCACCACATGTATAAGAAACTATAGAGCATCACAGGTCTACACATATAAACATGGAAAAATTACACAAAGAATAACATAAGTGTTATGCTGATAGCAGTAAAAAATGTCACTAGCAAGATATAAACCTATTGCAACTCAGGTGATGCTAGGGCAAAGGAGACATAAATGTATGTATATTTAGTGACCCAAATACATATATCAAAGCAGATGGGAAACAAAAACAGGGAGGGATATAATAACCCAAGATACTCAGCTCCTTGATGTAAAGATACTGCATACAAAGATCAGCACAGCACTGTCCACTGGAAAGGTCCAAAGATATAGGACTAAATTGGTTGTCCAAAATAGGGCAGGGGCAGGCAGGATCAACAGCAGCAAAAATTAAAATTAGCCCACTAACGCGTTTCGGCAACTAAGCCTTCCTCACGAGTGGTACTAAGGCTATGTGGCAGGGGCATTTAAATAGTAAGCAGACAATTACAAAATTCGCGCCAAAAAACACATGAAACACATATAATCAATTTCATTACTTGATACAAGCTCTTAATTAGTGTCGGCGATGTTCCGGAAGCTGTGTAGACAGGTGTATTAGTGCTGGGGTGATCCCAGTGTCCACTTCCTGAAGCGAGGTGTCCTATCAAACTCTCGCGAGAGTTGTGCACCAAGCTCCACACATGCGCACTGTAGTATAGCTGTTGCGCCCGCCATCTTTGTTATGGTTAGAGGCTTTTGCCATTAATGACATCATTATCATAAGTAAACGGTCTCACGAGACTTGTCCCCTGCATCCCGCACATGCGCAGTATATATTTCTCTGTTGCGGCGGCCATTTTTGAAAGGGTAAAGTAGCCCTCAAAAGAGTTCTATTCCTCTTTGAACGATAACGTAGGGGCAAATTCTCGCGCATGGGCAGCACATGTTGAAATGCCCAGACACCTTATTCAAAGTGTCACAGCAAGAAGGTTTGACCACTTTGGATAGCAGTAGAAGCGTCCTTTGTATATTCATGACACCTTTGATTCACAGTGCAGCAGTCACACATTAAAGCATTTGTTTGGTGCATTTTTGGTAGGAATTTCATCCTTTAAAAAATATCCTCTCTGATTGGTTGGGATCTTGGTCTTTTTATAGGTGGATACCCATACACATGGGGGGAATGGTATAGCATCTGGACAATAGGGTAACATCTCAGGCAAGTACAGAGACAGCCTGCATATAGGGGATAAAGGCTGATCTATGATGACGAAAGAAAAGAAAACGAAGGTTAAAGCAAAGTTTACAGAACATCCCGCAGCTTGGTCAAAACACATCAATGACACTATGATTGGGAAACAGAAAAATAAAAGAAAGTGTTAATATACCAAAATCTCCACAAATATAATAAAAGGAGGACGGTAATCACGGAAAACTGTCAAGACTGCTAATAAATTAATTATAAAAAACAAATCAAAACCTAATTCCTTTAAACCAAAAATCCTCCATAAAACGTATATAACACTATTACTTAAATGTTTCCATAAAGAATCCGCAGTAACTCCTATGTTTAAAAAGCAAATTAATAGTTTGAAATGCAGTAAAGACAAAAATAGTAGATGTAATAAACAGGTCACATTATAGGAACATAGAGAAACCCAAATAGTCATTAAGACCTTTTGGGAGCATTGAACCTAGCATAACAATCCACCTGCATTCGTGTTGTAAGAGTGTTCTCTCCAAATCTCCCCCGCGTATTCCCAGGGATACACGCTCTATTGCAAATGCAGAGAGAAGCGAATTGTCTGCGTTGTGTTCCTGCAGAAAGTGTTTAGCTACCATTGTGATTTTTTTAAGGGATTCTAGGTCCCTATGGGCTGTCTTAATGTTCCTACTATGTTCCATTATCCTAAAGCGCACCTCCCTAGTTGTCATACCTACATATATCTTATTGCAGGGACATGTGAGGCAGTAGATTACTCCTTTTGATCGACAATTCAGAAATTGCTTTATTGTAAACTCCTTTGTGCCCTTGCTATCATTAAAGGTAGATGTTGGTTTTGTGAACTTACAGGCAGGACAGCCACCACATCTAAAGAAGCCCTTCTTATCAAAAGTGGACAAAAATGTGGTAGTGCTCGATATAGAGTAGTGGCTGTGAACTAATTTATCTTTTAAATTTGGTGATCTTCTGCTTGTAAGTTCCACTTTGGGGCCTAATTTCTGTTGAAGATCAGAATCAATCATGAGAATGGGCCAATGTTTTTGAAGGATTTCACGTACCTGATTCCATTGTTGATTGTACGTGCCTATAAATCTTATTTTGTTGGAATCCTGATGTTTTTGTTTTGGTTTCAAAAGAGATACCCGGCTCATACCTTTACTACGTTCGTATCCTTTCTTGATGGTAGAATGGCTATATCCTCGATTCTTAAATCTACTTTTCATTTCTATTGCTCTTGATTCATAGACGCAGGGATCAGAACAATTTCGCTTTAGGCGAATGAATTCACCAGTAGGGACTCCAGCAATTTGGTGGGATGGGTGGGAACTTGAGGCGTGCAGGATAGCGTTAGTAGCAGTCTCTTTCCTGAAAATATCTGTACTAAGACGCCCATTACTCTCAATCTTAATACAGAGATCTAAAAAGTCAACTGAGGTGGGACTGACTTTAGATGTTAACTTGATGTTAAGACTGTTGTGGTTGAGCACAGCGACAAATCGCTCAAAATCCTCCGCACTGCCCTGCCAGAGGATCAGAACATCGTCGATGTATCTCAACCACAACAGTACCCGATCAGTCATAGCCCTATTAGGCTCTGAGAATACCACCTCTCGTTCCCACCAACCTAGAAAAAGATTTGCATACGAGGGGGCACATGCCGCCCCCATTGCTGTCCCCCTTAACTGCAAATAAAATTTGTTCATGAATAGGAAATAGTTATGTGTCAGAGTAAATGACATTAACTGCATAAGAAGTTCTATCAACGGTTTTGTCAGAGTTGTCATTTTGAGGAAGTTATAAGATGCCTCCAATCCGTCTTTATGATGAATGGAGGTATATAATGCCTCAACATCACAAGTTGCAAGAATCACACCGTCGTCAACAGCAATCTCATCCAATCGAGATAACACATCCATAGTGTCGCGCAAAAATGTAGGCAGCGTCTCAACTATTGGGTATAGGAAAGTATCAATAAACCGACTGATTGGTTCACTCATACCACCAATCCCTGATACAATGGGCCTGCCAGGTGAGTTAGATGAATGTTTATGAACCTTCGGTAGCATATAGAAGGTTGGTGATTTTGGAAATTTGGTCTTCAGACCTTGACAGATTGCTACCGTGATTGTACCCTTTGAGCAAGCACTCTCAAGAATACAATCCAACTCCAATTTAAATTTGTCCGTCGGGTCACAGTCAAGTACAGAATAACATTTAATATCCCTCAACTGTCTGAAGGCCTCCGTTTCATATTGTAGTTTTGGCCAGATCACCACATTGCCACCTTTGTCTGCAGGTTTAATTTCCACATTTGTCATGCCACTTAGATCTTGGAGGGCTCTCCATTGTATTCCTGATAAATTGTTTGATCCTATCTTTTTGGGTAGGTTGAGTATATCCTCAGTGACGAGATTTGCAAAAATCTCTACACACGAATTTGTTTGGATAGGGGGACAGAAGGTGGATTTTGGTTTGAAATTAGACACCAAACTTAACTCATTACCTATCCCTATAGCGGGCAATGATGGTGAAACCAAATCTCGTATTAAATCACGTTCTTGTGTGTTTAGTACCTCTTCACTATATTCTCTGTTTATCCCATTGCCCATACCTTTATTAAAGTGCTTTGCAAGCAACAACTTCCGGCAAAAAAGGTTCAGATCCTTTATCCAGTCAAACTTGTTGATATGATATGTGGGAGAAAAAGATAGCCCTTTCCGAAGAACAAATAATTGTTCCTCGGTAAGGACTACATCTGAAAGATTAATGATATTAAGCTCATCACTCACCACTTGGCATGATTGCCCCTTCGCTTCTTGCCTCTGTATCCATATCTGATTCTGTCGCGTAGCTGACGATTTACCACGTCTCGTCCTCCTGGCGCTTGATCTTGTCCGTGGCTTTGTCCTAAAAAAGAAGTTGAAGGACCGGCGTCGCCTTCCACTGACTGCCTAGATTCATAGTCCGACGAGTCAATATCTGTTGATGTTGCACCGGATACAGCAGACGGATTAATTACATTCCTTGATCTTGGTTTCTTTGTTGTTTTCTTTCCGTGCTGCCAGTTGTATACTTTGTCCGTCTGATAATCAACAGAGTCACGGTTAAATTTCACTTTCTTAACATCAGTAATTTCGATTTCGTATTTAACAATGTCCTCCTCAATAGTTTTAACAAATTGCAAGTCAGTTGGGTCAAGATTCTTGTAAATCTCCTCTATTTCTAGAGTGACCTCTTTGAAGGTATTGGAGTCATGTTCAATTAGAATAGACATCAATTCAAATGAACATTGATTGAGTACTCCCTCCCATCTGACTTTATGATTTGGATCACTAAATTGAAATGCAGGGAAAGTTTTAATTCTTAGACCCCTCGGTATGAGTTTGTGATCTAAATATCTCTCTAGGGCAGTTTTATTCCACCAGACTCTTGCCCGTTTGCGCATTAGGGCATTGAGAAGTTTAATATTGTCTCTACCCCCAGCTATTACCAATTGTGATGCCTGAATGTGGCTAACATCAGCCATAAAGAATATTTCATCTGCGTTTTTCAAACGCTCCTGCTCTCTAGCATTAAAATCCATTATTTAAATTAAGCAAAAGAAACCCCCCTCTTCAAATTGAAATGTATTGGTGGAGCAGATATTCTGGAAAAACTGTTAGACAGTAATTAAAAATAGTATACACAAAGAAGCGAATATCGCGTCACTACCAATAAATAAAGCAAAGTCTAAACCTACCTAAGTCAGAGAAATATATCTGAAATAGTTATAACAGAAATGTAAGCTGT
>NC_134487.1:183625854-183685854 GCF_040206685.1 Ascaphus truei
GCTCCCTTGGCCCGCCCCCGCACACCTCTCATTGGCCGGACACACACATACACTCACACAGAGATACACACACACACGGAGACACACACAGGCAGGACACTGAGACACACACAAAGATACACACACACTGAGATACACAGACAGGACACACATATACAGACAGGACACACACACACACACAAAGATACACACACACACACATACACAAAGATACACACACACACACATACACAAAGATACACACACACACACACACTGAGATACACAGACAGGACACAGATAGACAAACAGGACACACACACACACACTCCCCCTCCCTCTGTCCGTCCCCCCGTCCCCCATCACGTGCGCCACCTTGCACCGGCTCCAGATGGAGGGGAAGCGCGGCCCTCCTACCCCAGCCGCTCCCTTACCTCCCCGGCGCTACCTCCCACTCAGGTAAGTCACTGCGCGTCCCGCCTCAGCCTCAGGTAAGTCACAGCACTGCCAGTAACTCTCCTATTTCAGGCGCGGAGCATCGCGCCTCCGGCCCACACAGGCCCCGCACAGGCCCCACACAGGAACACACAGGAACACACAGGCGCTTCCTGCCGCCGCCTGCACACGCCTCACTCAGCCGGACGGCACATCGGGGGAAAGCGGGCGCCGGGGGGGGGGGGGGAGCGCGAGTCACGAGGAACGGGGGGAGGGGCGAGTCACGGGGAACGGGGGGGGCGAGCCACGAGTCACGGGGGGGCGAGCCGCAAATCACGGGGAACGGGGGGGGGGGGCGAGTCACGGGGAACGAGGGAGCGACCACCCGCCGAACCAGCGGGGGACGGACGCCCGGAGGGGGGGGGGCATGCACATACATAAATTATGACAACCGCCACCCGCCGCCTCACACCCTAGCAGGATACACGCCTCACATTTTTACATCTGTTATGTCACCAAAATATACATTGTACTGTGGTGTGTTTACAATAAACCATTTTTAAACAACATCGTATTACATTTTATTCCATCTTTCTTTTCAACATTATTATCCAACCTTTACAACAAATAGTCATCTATTGTTCCACGATTTATAAATAATACTACCTATTACGCATTTACATCCCGGGCAACGCCGGGTCTCTCAGCTAGTATATATATAAATGTAAATACAACTGTATGCTCATCTGCATGTCTTAGGCAGGTCTGCAACCCCGCCTTTCCCCATTATCACCCAGCACACAGCACTTCCACTGCAGCAAGGATTCTGGGAAATGACATGCAAATGAGCACACAGTGCCACTTTTTGCTTCAAAAAACATTTTTAACATGGTTTCTGCTCATTCTGACTTAGCCGGTTCAAAGCTTTCTCCGCCATTGCGCTCAATGATAGGACCCTCCTCGCCGGCGTGACCCTTTCTCGCCGCCATTACTGCTCGGACCCTGTTGGGGTCAAGTGAGGGGGTTCCTAACATCTAGGGGCAAAATTAATTTTATTTCTAGGTGCCCTAAAACAGAAGTTCCCACGCCAATTGACCTAGTTCCCACGCCAATTGCCGTAGTTCCTACGCCAATTGCGCGACCAGCCAGTTAAAAAACAGTGCAGCAAGCCTCTACAGTACATTTGTTACACTGGCAAAGGAGCAAAGGGAAACAATGTGAAGCATTTCAACATGGTCTTTTATTGGTGGAGTCAGTACAAAAACATTTATTTACAAATACTGTACAATGTTGAAACATTTAAAGTGCACAGCAATTCTAACCATCCATACACAATAATACATTCTGCAGCCTTTATTAAATTCTTCTGTCTGCCACAAAACATTTTTGGTGCATGGGGCACAGGGAGTTAAAGTGACTTGCTTTTTATGTACTTTATTTGGGGGTTGTCTTTGGGGGTTTATTCATCAAATTATTATGATGAACTGCCTTTTGAAATTACACTGCTGTTAACTACAGTACAGTATTTCAGCCACACACCTCCAGAGTTTTTAATCCCTCCCTAGCCAAGCGTCAATCGGCTGAGTCACCCTAGCCTACAGTACCATCCCCCTCTCTCCACTGGGTCGTTGATCTGCTGCATTTTGCCATTGTGTTCTTAATCCGCCATAGCCAAGCTACAAACACTCAGCACGCCTGCTTCTAATCACACCATCCCCCTCCCCCAACCCTTAGAGGCCTGTTGTTTGAACGGTAATGCTTTGGAAAAACCCCTGTCGAATTTGAAATGTAAATCTGATGTGCACAGCACTGTGAGAATTGAGAGTACACTGAGACAGTATTTCATCAGGGTGTGAAAATATTTGTCAGTCACTATGGTTTACAGTCACATGTTTTTAATACAATACAGTACATTCTTTAATATCTTTAAAATAAAAATATATAAATCCTGTATATACTGTAAGTCTATAGTGGCAAAATATCAGCCTTCCAAGACCCCTGAAACCGGAGGTACAAAAAGACAGTTTAAAAGCGCATTACCAAAGTGGCTTTTTTCTGCCATGCAAGTCAATGGCAGAAACCTGAACTTTAACATCACCCTGACTCCGTTCTGTTGCCACGAGAGGGTCGCAATTTGCCATGCAGTCCTGCCTCAACTAGGACTACATGGTGACCGAATCTGAGCCCTCTAGGTCGAACAGAACCGAAGTTGTGGGTTCCAGGTTTCTGCTCATTCTGACTTAGCCGGTTCAAAGCTTTCTCCGCCATTGCGCTCAATGGTAGGACCCTCCTCGCCGGCGTGACCCTTTCTTGCTGCCATTACTGCTCGGACCCTGTTGGGGTCAAGTGATGGGGTTCCTAACATCTAGGGGCAAAATGAATTTTATTTCTAGGCGCCCTAGAACAGAAGTTCCCACGCCAATGGACCTAGTTCCACGCCAATTGCCGTAGTTCCTACGCCAATTGCGCGACCAGCCAGTTAAAAAACAGTGCAGCAAGCCTCTTCAGTACATTTGTTACACTGGCAAAGGAGCAAATGGAAACAATGTGAGGCATTTCAACATGATCTTTTATTGGTGGAGTCAGTACAAAAACATCTATTTACAAATACTGTACAATGTTGAAACATTTAAAGTGCACAGCAATTCTAACCATCCATACACAATAATACATGCTGCAGCCTTTATTAAATTCTTCTGCCTGCCACAAAACATTTTTGGCGCATGGGGCACAGGGAGTTAAAGTGACTTGCTTTTTATGTACTGTATTTTGGGGTTGTCTTTGGGGGTTTATTCATCAAATTATTATGATGAACTGCCTTTTGAAATTACACTGCTGTTAACTACAGTACAGTATTTCAGCCACACACCTCCAGAGTTTTTAATCCCTCCCTAGCCAAGCGTCAATCGGCTGAGTCACCCTAGCCTACAGTAACATCCCCCTCTCTCCACTGGGTCGTTGATCTGCTGCATATTGCCATTGTGTTCTTAATCTGCCCATAGCCGAGCTACAAACACTCAGCACGCCTGCTTCTAATCACACCATCCCCCTCCCCCAACCCTTAGAGGCCTGTTGTTTGAACGGTAATGCTTTGGAAAAACCCCTGTCGAATTTGAAATGTAAATCTGATGTGCACAGCACTGTGAGAATTGACAGTACACTGAGACAGTATTTCATCAGGGTGTGAAAATATTTGTCAGTCACTATGGTTTACAGTCACTGTTTTTAATACAATACAGTACATTCTTTAATATCTTTAAAATAAAAATATATAAATCCTGGTAAAATATTTTATAAATAAATAAATAAAATAATTCATTGGTGCACTGTAGGGGTGGCTGTCAATGATTATGATTCGCAGGAAAGTGAATAAATATTTATTTATTTCATCAGGAACCAAAAAATACAAATATAAAAATAATCAGGAATAATACATACAGTAATGCAGTCTTTATTAAGTTATTTTGGCAGCTTGAAATTGGATAACCAGTCTTTATCTTTTCCTCATTCTGTCTGCAGTACAGTACTGAAATTCATTGAGAGAGGAGAGGTTTTGTGTACATCATTGCTGCTGTTTATATACTGTACATTTCACTGTACAAGCAGATTTGACTGGACACAACATCCCCATCCCCCTAGGCCACCGTTTTTCCTGGAACGACAAGAAAACCAAAAATTAGTGCAGTTACTGTACTGTATTATGGCAGAACTACTGTAGGTGGCTGGTGCAGCTTTCTCTGGAAAGAAAAAAAATGGGGCAGTTAGTAGGCAGTTACTGTAGTACTGTCAAACTAGTGTACTGTATACTGTACTGGAACTACTGTATACTCTGACTACTGTTAAATTCTATGTACTGTAACCTGATGGCTGGTGCTGCTCTCTCTGTAAAGAAAAAACTAACTACTGTATACTCTTACTATCTGGAAAGAAAAAATCTGTGCCATACTTACCTGTAACATACTGTACTTACAATACTACAGCACAGTACTACTTTCCTGATGCTTGCCCATTACGCGCGATGACAATGGGCAACACAGTGGCAATATGGTCTATATATTTATTGCAGCGTTCCACGGTGAGTACATCGTTCCAAAAACTCAGTATGCCTTTCAACAACTCGTCCTTTTTGGAGGGTTTCGCCACTTTCCGGATATGGTCCTTCAGCTGATGCCAGACCATTTCGATCGGATTGAAGTCTGGCGACCTGTCATTGGAAAGAAAGGACAATTGGTTTAAGAGCTAAAAACAGTGGGGAACAAAAATGGGACACGGTCTACTGCACTTACTCCGCTGGCGTCTTCACCCAGTTGATGCCGCGCTCAAGGATATGCGCCGTTGAATCAGTGTGCTTGGGATCGTTGTCCTGGTAGAAGCGGTGACCATTGGGGAAGTCGCGTGTGATGTATTGCATCTCGGGCACAATGTTGTCTTGGAAGAAAGCTTTATTCATGATTCTTATAGCAAGAAAAGAAAAGTGCTCAAAAAACTGCACAATAGTACAGTACAGTGCATACGGTAAGGCAACACTAGTCAAGTACAGTGCATTAGGCGACATTATATTTGATAAATTTTACCTTCAAAGATGACAATGCATCCCGGTCTACGCCTAGAAATGGCACTCCACACATGCAGCTTCACAGGGTGTTTTGGCCGCGGCTTCAAAGATAAGCGGCCTTTTTTGTGGAACGCAAATCATGCAAATCTCTCCAGCGACACAGTAGACTCATCAGTGAAGATGCAATCGTGGAAAGTCTCCCCGCTGTCGATCCATGCCTGGGCCTAGAGCACTCTTTTGATTTTGTTTGCATCCCGTATCATGGGGTACACTCTGTAATGACAAGGAATAAAAAATTTTTTTAGCGGCACAGTGCAGTACAGTTTGCTAAACAACACTTTTACCTCCTGTACTGTCCAGTACTAACCTCACACGTCCATATTTCCATCCAATGCTGCGTCTCATCTTCTGGTCTCGGATACAGTCAGATTGTGCTTTTCCTGCAGAGTGTTTTTAACCCTTAATGCACTCCTCTCATCATTCCCCTCACTTATTTTGTCCACCAGAAGAGTTGTCTCCCTACAATGTAAAGAAAATATATTGTTTTATTAATATGCAGCAATATAAAATGTATATACTGTAAATATAATGTTGTAATATTAAATAAATTGAAATATACAAAAAATATAGACTGCTGTACTATAAATATACACAATAAATATACTGTTGTAATATAAATATACATCCTACTGGTGTATATACCGTTGTAAGATTAATTGAAATATACAACAAATGTATACTGCTGTACAATAAATATTAATATACAAAATAAATATACTGTTGTAATATAAAAATAAATATACAGTACATCCTATACAGTATATACCGTTGTAAGATTAATTGAAATATACAAAAAATGTATACTGCTGTACTATAAATATAAATAGACAAAATATATATACTGTTGTACTATAAATATTAATATACAAAATAAATATACTGTTGTAATATAAATATAAATATACAGTACATCCTATACAGTATATACCGTTGTAAGATTAATTGAAATATACAAAAAATGTATACTGCTGTACTATAAATATAAATAGACAAAATATATATACTGTTGTACTATAAATATTAATATACAAAATAAATATACTGTTGTAATATAAATATAAATATACAGTACATCCTATACAGTATATATCGTTGTAAGATTAATTGAAATATACAAAATTGTATACTGCTGTACTATAAATATAAATAGACAAACTACTGTATGTTATAATATAAATCAACAGAAATAACAACAGTATTACAGTAGATACAGAACTGTACTGTAGATGTACAGTACAGTTTTCTATATTTTTTTTTGTTAAGTTTTATAAATATACTTACGCGTTTGTTACCCTTGGTGCCTTTTTCCGGTCTCTATTTTGTCCGTGTGCATGATAGCTCAAGGTGTTTAATGGCACAACAAGGCCAGAAGTAGCTAACCAGCATTGGATAGCAGCAATTCGGTGTCCGCTCCTGTACATCTCCTTAATTCGCATGCTGAGATCCTTTGAAATCTTTTTAACAGGCATTGCTGCGAGTGGAAAGAAATACAAACACAAGAATGTATATTCGATGTTTAGTCGATGTGTATTCTATGTGCAGTGAATCCACAAAATGGATGGTGTATTTATACGGTAATGACTCACATTAGAGTACGCCCACTTTCAACACCTGTACCTGGCCGCCATGCATAAAAGGTCACACACTTTGCATAGGCCACTACTCCAGGATCTTTATCTGAACTTGCCCTTGTCCAGATACTGTACTGCATTGTGCCACCTGCTTCCATGGAGCATCCCTGGTTCTATAGACGCAAGAACCCACTCATCTCTGCCGTGCCTGTCATGCTGCAAAAGCGAAAGGCAGGAGCCGTTTCCACGCCAAGGGCAAAGCGACAGGCTAAGGCCAATAAAGAAAACCTTCTGCTGACCCCAAAGGTTAAGGGTTTTCTTAGACGTAAGCCTCATTATGTGAAGAAGATATACGGTGATGTAATCTCGACGCAGAACGAATGGCAGCCAAGCCATCGGACCCGCAAACCACTTCCTCACATATGCTTCGACGACTCTGCTGTAGCTGTCCCGGAAATCTTCATCCCGTCTTCTCCACCCAAATCTTCTCCGGTTCCATCTGACGACGGGTCACTGTCTCCTTTGTGCTTAGACGACTCTGCTTCTCACCCGGAAATCCAAAGGTCGCCTTCTCCATCCCTCTTCGACGACGCTGCCACTTCTCCTCTACCGGGTATCCACAGGTCAACTCCTCCACTCTCCATCAATGCCGCTTCTCTCCATGGAACCCCCATCTCATCTTTCATTGCACCCATCCCCCCAGATGTCCAGACGCCATGCACAAGAAGCAGCTCATTGGACCGAATGCTGAATGGGATAAGTATGGATCTCCCCGGGAATTCTATTGTGCTGGCAAAGATAGATCTGCTTCTGGAGACCATGTTAAATGTGGAGCAACGGATGCTACAAATGGAGCAACGGATGGATCAACGGATGGAGAAGATAGAGGCTGACATTGCGGGCATACATTATTTGCTCGGTGCTAATGCCCCTGTTTCCCCGACGCCGGAGCAGGAGGGTGACATGGATGTGATGAATGGGACCTTCGACCCCCTTCCTTCACCAAGTGCACCCCCTCCAACAGAAGATGTAGTGTACATGTATGCCGTTGAGGAGGACATGACAACCCCGTCAAAACCACGGCAGGAGACAACACGGCGACCACGACCGGAGGAAAGCTTCCTCCCAGACATCCTACCATCGCCCGTCGCCTCAAGCACACCCGTTCCCAAAAGACCTACACCGGCTCGCATCGAAACAGTGCCCGACATCACCCTGTGCGATCTGCCACCGGGGCTCAGGGAGAAGTATAGGGTGATGAGTGCTGGTGTACCCCACAAGTATGCCTTGATCATTTTTAAGCACCATGTTCCCTACACGTTGTACTGCGAGTGGGTGTTCAAAGTGAACTATGAAGGAAATCGCGTTAAAAAGGCCCTTCCTGCCAATTTAAGAAAAAACATTGTGGAAGAAATGCGGCGCTTTTATCCAGTTACAGATCCTGCAATGAAAGGCGTTAGAGACTGCATTAATGGCGTTTTGCGCCATGCAAGGAATCGGCCATGGATGGACAATGTGGAGGACTGTCAGTGAGACCATACTGTTGTGCTGAACTGTATTGTACTGTACATGTTTTGCCCTACAGTACCTGCTGTACTTAAACAAAGGAGATGTTGATGTGTGTTTTTTTTCACAGGACATGCACAACTCCAGTCCCTGAGGGCCGCAAACAGGCACGGTTTTCAACGTTGCCCTGAAAACCTGCCCTGTTTGCTGCCCTCTAGGACTGAACTGGTGCAGGTCTGACTGACAGTGTTGCGCACCATCCCACTGTACTGTACTGTATACAGTACTGGGTTCCTTTAATAAAGGAGATGTTACTTAAAATGTCACTTTAACTCCCTTTGCCCCATGCACCAAAAATGTTTTGTTTTGTTTTGTTGTTTTTGTACTGACTCCACCAATAAAAGACCATGTTGAAATGCCTCACATTGTTTCTATTTGCTCCTTTGCCAGTGTAACAAATGTACTGTAGAGGCTTGCTGCACTGTTTTTTAACTGGCTGGTCGCGCAATTGGCGTAGGAACTACGGCAATTGGCGTGGGAACTATGGTCCATTGGCGTGGGAACTTCTGTTCTAGGGCGCCTAGAAATAAAATTCATTTTGCCCCTAGATGTTAGGAACCCCCTCACTTGACCCCAACAGGGTCCGAGCAGTAATGGCGGCGAGAAAGGGTCACGCCGGCGAGGAGGGTCCTACCATTGAGCGCAGTGGCGGAGAAAGCTTTGAACCGGCTAAGTCAGAATGAGCAGAAACCCGGAACCCACAACTTCGGTTCTGTTCGACCTAGAGGGCTCAGATTCAGTCACCATGTAGTTCTAGTTGTGGCAGGATTGCATGGCAAATTGCGACCCTCTCGTGGCAACAGAACGGAGTCAGGGTGATGTTAAAGTTCAGGTTTCTGCCATTGACTTGCATAGCAGAAAAAAAGCCACTTTGGTAATGTGCTTTTAAACTGTCTTTTTGTATCTCCGGTTCCGGGGGTCTTGGAAGGCTGATATTTTGCCCCTATGGCAAGGGTCCTCCCGCATGAGGACCAGGTAAATTTCAACCCGCTCAGACCCACAGAACGGATTATTTTACATTATATTCGCGCAATTGGCGAGGGAACTACTTAGGGCCGCGTTCAAGTTTACGGGCAATTGGCGTGGGAACTTCTGTTCTAGGGCACCTAAGAACAAAATTCTTTTTGCCCATAGATGTTAGGCACTGTATACCACTGTACAGTATACTGTGGAAGACAAATAATGACACGATACTGAACATTTAGAATAAATGCATAGTTTTATTTATTCGGGTTTATTACACAGTATACTGTACGGCCGGAAAACATCAGCATACAGTACAATATTACCCATCGAAATCCCCCCATTAGCCGTTTTCTTTTCTGAGGAAAAAAAAAGAAAAGTTTTAATGTACAGTAATGGTCAGCCCCCTAAAGAAGTACCCAGCCAGCCCCACCAAAATAATATGGCAACAAGACAGTACTCACCATTGAATTTCCATTCAGCTTGCGCCGGCGCCGGTCCACTGCCAGTCCAGCTTTCTTCATCATCCACGTCGATAGTTGGCAGCGGGACTAGTCCACCTGTAGTCAGCAGGTGAGGCTGGAAATCGCTTAGGTACATGCAAGCTTCATCAAAACTGCACGCCAAATCCAGCTCAGCCTCAGGCTCAGGGTTGTCACTGATAGTGGGACCGTCATTGGAAGCCGGTGCTGGTGCTGGTGCTGGTGCATTGCTTGGCAGCGACTGTCGCTTCTTAGTTGGTTTTAACATGACCCTTTGCCTTTTGCCGCCTCCATGATCATAGATACGGGAAAAATCCGGTGACACACACCAATACCCTCCAACGAATTGGGGCTCAATACGGTGAAAACAGGGGTCACTACATAACCTTTTCCTTATTGCACGCTTCCACGTATGAGGAGTTGGCGAAAATTTGTAAAAGTCCTAGTTTTCGATAAAATACTGATAAATTTGAGCAACTGTTGCCATCTTATCATCTGTTGCATTAATCGCGGCCCATATCAAATACGCGTAACTTCTGTCAGGTTTTTGGAAAGCGGGCTGCACTTGAACACTCATGGCGGGTGGGTCTCTGGAGAATACTGTAACTGAAACTGGTCTTTGTCTTTCTTTAATATGAAAAGCCTAAATTGATACATTTTTGCAACCTCTTCCTTCAGTCTCAAGGCCAAGGCCAAGTTACAATAGCACACTGTGGTACGGTATCTTTTTTAAACTAAACACCTGCAAGCCGACACATTACTGATTCGGCGCATTACAAATCATGAATTTATGCCATCTGGCGGACACGCGAAGCATTGCAGCCTATTAAAATCCGAACCATTATCAATAAACACATCAACCGCGCGTCAGCCGGGCATGACCCTGGCTGGGAGCCCGGCATGCTCCGGGTGAACAGCGTGGCATTCCAGGAACATGACAGATACAAGCAGGTGATTACTTCGAATAAAAGCTGCCGGAGCAGTATATATATATAAATATAGTGGTCGACAAATCACCCAAAAATCTACTCGCCGAACAAAAAATCTACTCGCCAACTAGCCCCACCCCTAGCCCCGCCCCCAGACCCGCTTTTTAAAAAAAAAAAAAGAATACATTCCTAGTAAGAACAACATTTGTTTTTGACATTAGTTTATTTATTGTATTACAATATACTACAATTAGTCCTTGTTACGTGTGTGTGTGTGTGTGTGTGTGTGTGTGTGTGTGTGTGTGTGTGTGTGTGTGTGTGTGTGTGTGTGTGTGTGTGTGTGTGTGTGTGTGTGTGTGTGTGTGTGTGTGTGTGTAAATGTTGTATTTAGAAAAAAAAGCCAGATGTGAATGACTAGTTTCCTGAACCCCATAACTAGTTCCTGGATGCCCTCGCGTCACAAAATCTAAAGCAGCAATCTTGCCTGGGATCTTACCTGACCCGCAGTCCATCAATGTTCAGGTACCCTCATTCCCGCAATGTTATACATTGGAGGCAAGGTGTTCCTTACCTGTCTTCTTGTTTAGGTGGGATTCCGATGTCTTCCGTGTGAAGCTCGAGAGTTAGATCTGGAAGAAAGCAGTATTGGTTATTTCAGTGTAGGTATAGGGCAGTTAAGATATATAGCATAAATAAGGGATCCAGAGTGTGAGAGAGAGAGTGTGGGTGAGAGAGAGACAGAGAGAGAGAGAGAGTGGGTGAGAGAGAGAGTGGGTGAGAGAGAAAGAGACAGATAGAGAGAGAGAGAGAGAGAGAGAGAGAGAGAGAGAGAGAGAGAGACAGACAGAGTGAGACAGAGAGAGACAGAGAAAGACAGAGACAGAGAGAGACAGAGAGAGACAGAGAGAGGGAGAGGGTGACAGAGAGTGGGTGAGGGCGACAGAGAGAGGGTGAGGGCGACAGAGAGAGGGTGAGGACGACAGAGAGAGGGTGAGGGTGACAGAGAGAGGGTGAGGGCGACAGGGAAAGGGTGAGGGCGACAGAGAAAGGGTGAGGGCGACAGGGAAAGGGTGAGAGCAACAGGGAAAGGGTGAAGCCACAGGGAAAGGGTGAGGCCGACAGGGAAAGGGTGAGGGCGACAGGGAAAGGGTGAGGGTGACAGGGAAAGGGTGAGGGCGACAGGGAAAGGGTGAAGCCACATGGAAAGGGTGAGGGTGACAGGGAAAGGGTGAGGGCGACAGGGAAAGGGTGAGGGCGACAGGGAAAGGGTGAGGGTGACAGGGAAAGGGTGAGGGCGACAGGGATAGGGTGAGGGCAACAGGATGAGGGTGACAGGGAGAGGGTGAGGGTGACAGGGAGAGGGCGACAGGGAGAGGGTGAGGGCGACAGGGAGAGGGTGAGGGCGACAGGAAGAGGGCAAAATGGAGAGGGCGACAGGGAGAGGGTGACAGGGAGAGGGTGAGGGTGACACAGGGAGAGGGTGAGGGTGACAGGGAGAGGGTGAGAGCGACAGGGAAAGGGAGAGGGTGACACAGGGAGAGGGTGACACAGGGAGAGGGTGACACAGGGAGAGGGTGACACACACAGACACTCACACTCACAGACACTCACACTCACAGACACTCACACTCACAGACACTCACAGACACTCACACTCACAGACACTCACAGATACTCACAGACACACACACACACACTCACCGACACACACACACTCACTCACAGACATACACACACACACACACACACACACACACACACACACACACACACACACACACACACACACACACACACACACACACACACACACACACACACACACACACACACACTCAGACACACACACACTCAGACACACACACACACACACACACACACACACACACACACACACACACACACACACACACACACACACACACACACACACACACACACACACACACAGTCACTCAGTCAGTCACACACACACACACAGTCACTGTCTCACACTGTAATACATACACACTCACTCACCCTCTGTCACTAACATACACATACTCACACACACACATTTCCCCGCAAGGCAGGGGTTGCACATGGCAGCGGGGGCCTTCGCACAGCAGCGGGGGCCCCCGCACGGCAGCAGGGTCCGAAGCGGATGCCGCCGCAGCACCGCAGCACACCCCCAAAGCGTTAGCCGCACCCCCTTCAATGGCGAACACCGCCGCTGCCTATCTCCCGCCGCAGGCAGCAAGAGGGGACCCCCCTCAGCCTACCTCCTGCCCCGGGCAGCACGCGGGGACCCCCTGAGCCTACCTCCCGCCCCGGGCAGGAAGCGGGGATCGGGGGCAGGAGGGGGAGGAGATCAGGGGGAGGAGATCAGGGGCAGGGGGGGAGGAGATCAGGGGAAGGGGCTAACCCAGAGCTGCCTGCCGGCCCTCTTCCCCACGTGAACCTAATCAGGGAGGGGGATTATTTATTTATTAAAAAAAAATAAAAAATTGGCGCGAGCAGGGGAATTCATAAAGCCGCAGCACGGCTCACCAGCGGCCTAAATCCACTCGCCACGGGCGTGTGGTTATGCCTATTTATCGAACACTGTATATATACAATATGCCAATCTGTTCTGCGCAAAACTGGAAAGTGTCTTTCTTTCCACCTGTCACTTGAAACCCCTTACATACCTTCGGTACATCGATGACATCCTCCTGATTTGGACCTCTGGTGAACAGGACCTCCTACATTTCCATGAGAACTTCAATACGTTCCACCTGATCATCAACCTCAAACTCACCCATTCCCCGGACAAAGTATATTTCCTAGACACCACCATTAATATAAAGAACAACCAATTTCTATGTACCGCAAACCTACAGACAGAGCCAGCTATTTGAGGGACAACAGCTTCCACCCGACACACACTAAGCATGCAACCATCTACAGTCAAGCCATACGATTCAACTGGATAGGCTCAGACACTGCAGACAGAGGCCAGCGGATTACAGCCTTGAGATCGGATTTCATAATCCGTGGATATAGCCACATAATTGTAGACCAGCAAATCTACAAAGCCACCAGAATACCAAGAAGTGATCTCCTTGAATACAGACAAGCAACAGGGTACCTTTGGTGGTCACATATAACCCACACATAGAAGCCCTACGCAAGATCGCAAGGGAACTACAACCCATTCTCCAGAAAGATACAAGACTGCAACAGGTCTTCCTTGAAACACCCTTAGTATCATACAGACAACCTCATAATCTCAAGAAAATTATGGTGAGAAGTAAAGTATTCAACAGTACAACTGAATGCGGGACAAGACCATGCCAGGACGCAAGATGCAAAACCTGCGCAATGCTCCACACAGTGGGCACAATACAAATACCACACAGGAATCTGGAGTACAAAATCAAAGGAAGGTTCACCTGTTGCAACAGTCATGTACCATATCATGTGCATGAAATGCCCAGGGGGCTGCTACTACATAGGCGAGACGGGACAGGGTCTAAACGAGAATTAACCTGCATCACATGCAGAACAAGAGACAGTCCTATAGGCAAACATTTCTCTGACTCTGGCCATAAGATGAACGATCTGAAGGTGGCCATACTCAACGGTAATCTTAGAACACCGAAAGAGAGACGGTTGCATGAATACAAATTTATGCAACTGTTTCAGTCACTTAGTGGTGGCCTAAACCAAGACCGCAGTTTCATGAGTCACTAGTGACACAAGAGATCTCTCTTCCCATGAGTGCTACAGGCCATGTCTATTCATACTTTACTATATGCATGCACACACAGCTGTCTCTTACACATACAAATACTCCATGTAATTCCATCAAAATATATACCGATAGGGACCACATAGTATCTACACACACTTTTAGTAATTTAACAACCTCTTACACTCCACACACACCTTTTGTAAAGCGCGGTTTACTCTGTGGGCTCTTATAAATGTATATTTACATATACACACACACACACTCTTACATCACTAACATTCAGGGACAATATAACACCTCAAGTCATAAATCGCATACTACACAGGGGGAGGGAAAGGTTTCAGTCACAGATAACATTCCAAGATGCATTGTTTTTAAGAAAAACTCTTGCTTGCTTTAATCAATGTAACATCGCCGGAAGAAGAGATCAGGGTATCTCGAAAGCTTGCACAAATAAAAGCATTTCGTTAGCATCAGAACGGTATTGTCTATTTATTTTTTAGATATATATATATTTAAATTTGAATATCTTGGTCGTGAATGTCTAGAGACCATTTGATTGGTCCGTTGGTCCGTCGGTCCACCCGCCCCCCCACGGCTCTCATTGGCCGGTCTACTCTAAGCCACTGTTCCACTCACACACCACACTCTCACCTGTGTGGACTGCTCACAACCCAGAAGCTTCCACATACTGTGTGAGCCCTGAGATTTGTGAGCCTACCCTGCGGATTACATCCATAACAAACACACACACACACACACACCCCTGGAGACAATGACCACGACACCAAAAATAAGTACAACACTCCTCCCTCTCACCCCTCCGGACTTGCCTCCTCAGCGGCTGTCCCCCCAGCTCCGTTTTTGTCCCTCCACCCCAGCTCTGTTTTTGCCCCTCCACCCAGCTCCGTTTTTGCCCCTCGCCCCCATCTCTGTTTTTGCCCCTCCCCCCAGCTCCGTTTTTGCCCCTCCCCCCAGCTCCGTTTTCCCCCTCCGCTCCGTTTTTGCCCCTCCGCTCCGTTTTTGCCCCTCCCCCCAGCTCCATTTTGGACCTCCCCCCCAGCTCCGTTTTTGACCCCCCAAGCTCCGTTTTTGCCCACCCTCAAACACACACACAGTGACAGACACAGTGACACACACACAGTGACACACACATAGTGACAGACACACTGACACACACAGTTACACACACACTGAAACCCCCCTTTTGCCCCTGCCTTTCCCCCTCCCCTGCCTTCCCCACCTTCCCCCCCGCTCCTACCTATCCCCCCTCTTTCCCCCCCACCCCTGCCATTCCCCCCCGACCCTGCTTTCCCCTCCCACCCGCGCCTTCCCACACCTTCCCCCCCACGCCTTCCCTCCCCCAACCCCTGCCTTCCCCGCCACCCCTGCCTCTGCCTTCCTCCACCCCCCGCCCCTGCCTTCCCCCCTGCACCTACCTTCCCCCATGCACCTGCCTTCCCGCCCCTGCTTTTCACCCACCCGCCGCAATTAACCCACCCGCCTCCCGCCCCTGCCTTTCACCCACCCGACACGTGCCCTCCCGCCTCTGTCTTTCACCCACCCGACGCCCGCCCTCCCCTGCCTTTCACCCACCTGACGCCCACCCTCCCTTGCCTTTCACCCATACCCTGCCTTTCACCCACCCTCTGCCCGCACACCCGCCTCTGCCTTCCACCCTCCCGCTTTTGCTTTTCACCCGCCCGTCCTTTCACACACCACCCGCTTGCCCCTGCCTTTCACCCACCACCCGCCCCTGCCTTTCACCCACCAACTGCCCCTGCCTTTCACCCACCACCCGCCCGCCCCTGCCTTTCACCCACCCGCCACCACCCGCCTCTGCCTTTCACCCACTCGCCGCCCGCACTCCCACCGCCCTCCTGCCTTTTATCCACCCACCGCCCGCACTCCCGCCACCCCCCCTTTCACCCACCTGCTGCCTCACACCCCTGTGCCCCACAGCCGCCGCCTACACTCAACAGACACCTGCCGCCTCTCACCCAACCGACACACTCGACACACACCTGCCGCCTCCCGCCCCTATGCACCGACATCACAGACCAGCTGCCGCACCCACTCACCACCCACCCGTCGCCTCCCGCCTCACACCCACCCGCCGCACTCACACCCCTATGCACCGTCATCACTGACCAGCCGCCGCACGCACTCACCAGACACCCGCGCCTCACACCCGCTCACACCCTAGCGGGAGCCCCACCCAAAGCCAGCACTCACTACCCACCCACCACCAGTACTTAACACCCACCTGCCGCCTCACACCCGCTCACACCCTAGCAGGACACACACCCCACATCACTTATGTCACCAAAATATACATTGTAATGTGGTATTTTTACAATAAACCATTTTTAAACAACATCGTATTACATTTTCTTCCACGTTTCTTTTCAACATCATTATACAACCTTTCCACAAAATAGTCAACCTATAGTTCCCCTATTTATAGGGTGACCACCCGTCCCCCTTTTGCCGGGACAGTCCCGGTTTTTCGAGAGCTGTCCCGGTTTCCTGTGTGTCCCGGAAATGTCCCGGTTTTTCCTCCATGTGTCCCCGTTTTTTTTTTTAGCATCGCCGGCGGTGCGCGAGTAATTAGCTGCGGTGCGCTGTGCGCGAGTAATTAGCTGCGGTGCGCTGTGCGCGAGTAATTAGCTGCGGTGCGCGAGTCTGCGGCGGCGTGGAGGAGGAGACTGCAGCAGCCCGGCTGGTAAGTATTTTTTTTTTTAATGCCCCCCCCCCCCCGGCAGTTTCCTACCTTGTTGGCCAATCCCCTGCGTCACGGCATTAAGCCCCGCCCCCCAGAATCATCCTTCACCGAGGCCCAGCATGTGGAATGGATGGAAGGGTGCCGTGGGGGGGGCAGGGACAGCGTGCCTGGGGGCGGGGCTTCCGCTTCCTGCGGCAGAGCACACGTGGTGTGTGTCTCTGCCCGCGGCTCCTGGCTCTTCTGCGCAGTGTCTCCCCCCCTCTGCCCGCCCGGGGGGATAGGAGGTGGGTTTTTGATCCTTTGCCACCTGTCCTGGCGCTCCCTTCCGCCCCCCGGTCCCCTTGGTGTGGGAGATGGGCGCGGGAGCGGGCAGTGGTGGCTGCGCGGTGTCCCCCCATTCTGCCCCAGGAACCCGTGGATGCCCGCCGGGGGAGGAGGTGCGACAGTTTGTACCTTTGCGTCCCGGCGCTCATATCCACCCCCACCCCCACCCTTGGTGCGGGAGATGGGCTGCCTCTGTCTGTACTCCAGTGTGTGTACCAGTGTGTGTGTGTGTACCAGTGTGTGTGTGTGTGTGTGTGTGTGTACCAGTGTGTGTGTGTGTGTGTGTGTGTGTACCAGTGTGTGTGTGTGTGTGTACCAGTGTGTGTGTGTGTGTGTGTGTGTGTGTACCAGTGTGTCTGTGTGTGTACCAGTGTGTCTGTGTGTGTGTGTGTGTGTGTGTGTACCAGTGTGTCTGTGTGTGTGTACCAGTGTCTGTGTGTGTGTAGCAGTGTCTGTGTGTGTGTGTACCAGTGTCTGTGTGTGTGTACCAGTGTCTGTGTGTGTACCAGTGTCTGTGTGTGTGTACCGGTGTGTGTGTGTGTGTGTGTGTGTGTGTGTCTGTGTGTGTGTGTGTGTGTACCAGTGTGTACCTGTGTGTGTGTGTGTGTGTGTACCATTGTGTACCTGTGTGTGTGTGTACCAGTGTGTGTGTGTGTGTGTGTGTGTGTGTGTGTGTGTGTGTGTGTGTGTGTGTGTGTGTGTGTGTGTGTGTGTGTGTGTGTGTGTGTGTGTGTGTGTACGTGTGTGTGTGAGTGTGGGTACCAGTGTGTGTGTGTGTGTACCAGTGTGTGTGTCTCCCTCACTCTCTCCCCCTCTGTCCCCCCCCCTCTCTCCTCCCCCTCTCTCCCTCCCCCTCTCTCCCTCCCCCTCTCTCCCTCCCCCTCTCTCTCTCCCTCTCTCTCTCTCTCCCTCTCTCTCCCTCCCCCTCTCTCTCTCTCCCTTCCCCTTTCTCTCTCTCCCTCCCCCTCTCTCTCTCTCCCTCCCCCTCTCTCTCTCTTCCTTCCCCTCTCTCTCTCCCTCCCCCTCTCAGTCTCTCTCACCCTCCATCTCTCTCACCCTCCGTCTCTCTCACCCTCCGTCTCTCTCACTCTCCATCTCTCTCACTGCCACCCTCTCTCTCTCTGTCACGCTCTCTCTCTCTGTCACCCTCTCTCTCTCTGTCACCCTCTCTCTCTCTGTCACCCTCTCTCTCTCTCTCTCTGTCACCCTCTCTCTCTCTCTGTCACCCTCTCTCTCTCTCTCTGTCACCCTCTCTCTCTCTCTGTCACCCTCTCTCTCTCTCTCTGTCACCCTCTCTCTCTCTCTGTCACACTCTATCTCTCTCTGTCGCCCTCTCTCTCTCTCTGTCGCCCTCTCTCTCTCTGTCGCCCTCTCTCTCTCTGACGCCCTCACTCTCTCTGATGCCCTCTCTCTCACTGACGCCCTCTCTCTCTCTGACGCCCTCTCTCTCTCTCTGACGCCCTCTCTCTCTCTGACGCCCTCTCTCTGACGCCTTCTCTCTCTCTGATGCCTTCTCTCTCTGATGCCCTTTCTCTCCGACGCCCTCTCTCTCTGAAGCACTCTCTCTCTCACCCTCTCTCTCTCTCTCTCTCTCTCACAAATGTAAATACAACTGTATGCTCATCTGAGGTCTTAGGCAAGTCTGCAACCCCGCCTTTCCCCATCATCACCCAGCACACAGCACTTCCACTGCAGCAAGGGATTCTTGGAAATGACATGCAAATGAGCACACAGTGCCACTTTTTGCTTAAAATTTTTTTTTTAACATGGTTTCCTATAGGCTTAAGCTTGCTGCATGGTCACAGCTTTGAGCACAGCCAGGGTTAAGGTGCATACCCAGAAAACCACCCACAGACAGCTGTTAAAAATGGTTTTTGTAGCAAAAAGTGGCACTGTGTGTAAAAAAAAGTGTCTAAGATATGCAAATGAATATACAGGAATATTTACAGTTGCTTTATGCTTTACTGTGGAGGGTTTTAGTCACTTTTTTTTACCCACCATAACCTTAATAGTCGTGGTGATTACCTACTCTTATCTCATTTGAGCAAATGTCAGTGAGCCAACCTCACACTGATGAGACCCATCAAGGTTGAAACATGTCTGTGAGTAGGTTAACTGACTTTGCATCTCCCAAGTCCTTGCTTAAAAGCTGTGTTTAAAGCAGCATGCATTGACTAAGGGTTGCTCATGTAATGTGAGCATGAGATAAAAAGTGGCACTGTGTGCTCATTTGCATGTCATTTCCCAGAATCCCTTGCTGCAGTGGAAGTGCTGTTTGCTGGGTGATAATGGTGAAAGACATGGTTGCAGACCTGTCTAAGATATGCAAATGAATATACAGGAATATTTACAGTTGCTTTATGCTTTACTGTGGAGGGTTTTAGTCACTTTTTTTTACCCACCATAACCTTAATAGTTATGGTGATTACCTACTCTTATCTCATTTGAGCAAATGTCAGTGAGCCAACCTCACACTTATGAGACCCATCAAGGTTGAAACATGTCTGTGAGTGGGTTAACTGACTTTGCATCTCCCAAGTCCTTGCTTAAAAGCTGTGTTTAAAGCAGCATGCATTGACTAAGGGTTGCTCATGTAATGTGAGCATGAGATAAAAAGTGGCACTGTGTGCTCATTTGCATGTCATTTCCCAGAATCCCTTGCTGCAGTTGAAGTGCTGTTTGCTGGGTGATAATGTTGAAAGACAGGGTTGCAGACCTGTCTAAGACATGCAAATGAATATACAGGAATATTTACAGTTGCTTTATGCTCTAATGTGGAGGGTTTTTGTCACTTTTTTTACCCACCATAACCTTAATAAGTGTGATATATATATATATATTAGAAAGCAAGAGGACGCGCAAAATAGCAGCAACGTAGTAGTATGGATATAATGTGTCTAAATGTGCAGCCACAATGTCTCTGGTCTAACATGGAAAAACAATGAATAGATATACTGTAAGTAGAAAAAGACACAGGTGCAAACAAGTATAGCGGCCGCTATCTAACCATTTCTCTGAGCCGTTTTCGTAAAGTCTACTGTATTCCACGTGGGATTCACTTGTTATTCTTCCGTGAACGCTGCCATAAATGCTGCCAATCACACCAATCACACCTGTTGATTTCTATGAATTACCTAAATTCTGATTTGTTTGGGTGCGGTTCTTCGCGTATCCGCTAGATGGCATAAATGAATTCCCTTTGCACTATCCAGTTGATAGTACAATTATATACAGATGTCAATTTGCAGGTGTTTAAAAATCAGATAAAAACAGTGAACTGTGTCCACCACAGTGATCCATTGTAAATTGACCTTGTTCGCTGAAGACGCTAAAGACGTTATCAAATGTTATCAACATTATTTTTTTGTATCAATCTTTTTTACTGGCATTGACATATACAGGTATAGGTAAATTTTTGTTAACAACATATAACTGTTTAACTTTAATTGAACTGAGTGGATATTGGCCAACATATTGTTTTAAGATTTGGGGGTAAGGGTTGAGAGGTGGGTGGGTGTGGGGGGGATAGGGAGGGGAATAGGCAAACGGAGGGGGGGGGAGGGGGGGTCCTCCGAGGTTTGTCCAGTTCTCCCGCCTTTGGGTTCTGGACTCATCTCCTTATTCCAGTTTTCACATTCTCCCATTATCCCTAGCCTTAGGGGCCTCTCCATGGGTCCCAGGTGTTCCAGAACTGCGGCATTTTTTTGTTCAGCGTGGCGGTTAGCTTTTCCATTGACATTACCTCGTCTACTCGTCTTATGACCGTGTTTCTTGCCGGGGCTTTGACCTGCTTCCAGGCTGCTGCTATTGAGCACCTGGCCGCCGTCAGAATTGCCGAGACCAGTCTACTCATTGGTGGGGGTAGGTCGTCGAACGGTTTACTCAGCACCAGGGACAGTGGATCTAGGGGGAGAGGGATCCCCGTTGTCTCGTAGAGCAACGTCTGGATCTTTACCCAGAACCTCTGAATCTCCGGACACGACCACCAAATATGGGTCATGTCCCCCTTTTGACCACATCCCCTCCAGCACAAGTCTGATGTGCCGGGGAAGATCTAGCTCAGTCTAGCCAGGGTCAGGAACCACTGGAATAGAATCTTGTAGATATTTTCTTTAGTTACTGTGCAGATTGAGGTTTTTGCCGCGATCTCCCAGATATCCTCCCACTCCTCATTGTCAATTTGTATGTTCAGGTCCGCAGACCATTTTTGCATGTATTGGTGGGTCGGGGGATCTGATGCTGACTCTATCCCCCTATAAATCTCCAAGATTAGGCCTCTTTGATACCTGCCTACACTGCATAGTTTTTCAGATCTGGTAGGTGGGGGAAATTTGGAGTTCTGAGCGAGAGACATCAGAAAATGTCTAATTTGTAGGTATTTGAATAGATGGAGGTGTTGTGATTGGTACTTGTCTCGTACATCTTTAAAGGACAGGATCTCTCCATTTATCAGCATATCGGCAACCAGCCTTATTCCAAGACTCTGAAATTGGTCAAATTGCTTTTTGGAGCACCCGGGCGGGAAGTTCGGGTTGCTGAAAATAGGGGTGATTTGTGATGGGGTGTTTAGCAGGCCATATTTCCCTTTGCTTTTAATCCAAGTATTCCACGTGCATCTCATTACTCCTAGCTCAAGCCTTCTCGGTCCTCCCTCTTTTCCCCACATGAGGACCTGAAGTGTGGATGGGGCTGCGTAGTGTGATTCTATCTCGAGCCAGCGGGCGGATGCCGGGTCGCAATTCCAAACTACGGCTTGCTTCAGCTGGGCTGCTAGATAGTACCTAACCACATCGGGGACCCCCAGACCCCCTCTTGTTTTTGGTGATAGCAAGACCGATCTGGGGACCCTCTGTCTTTTATCGTTCCAGATGAATTGGAACATTAGGGCCTGTATATTTTTCATGGCTACTAGTGGGACAACTACGGGGAGTGTTTGAAAGAAGTGAGACTATTCTCCCAAATCATGATATTTGGAGTTTTTTCCAAGACTCTAAGTCTTTCTTAATCTGGTCCAATAGTGGGGGATAATTGTCTTGATAAAGGGATTTGTGGGAGCTCGAGCTTCTTATACTGAGGTATTTGATATATGTGGTGCTCCATTTATATTTATAATTGGTTTGTAATAGCTTCCACGTTGTGTCTGGGAGGGATATATTAAGAGATTCTGACTTGTCTATATTGATTTTATAGTCAGACACTGTTCCAAACTGGTGGAGTAACTTTTGTAGGTTAGGGAGAGAGATGTGGGGGTCAGCGAGGGTCAGGATCACATCATCCACGAATAGGGAAATTTTGTATTCTTTTTCGGAGATCGAAATCCCCTTGATGCTTTTTTCTTCTCTAATTTTGGTTGCCAATGGTTCAATTATTAGTGCAAATAAAAGTGGGGATAGCGGGCAACCCTGTGTGGTCCCATTTCTGATTGTAATTAGTTCTGATAGGCCTCCTGAGATTTTTACAAATGCTGTGGGATTTTGGTAGAGAGCTCTAACACCCTCCAAATAGGGACCGCTAAAACCAAACTTCAACATTGTTTGATCTTGGAAGGACCATTTGATCCTGGCAAACGCTTTTTCCGCGTCGAGGGTCAGGATCATTGCTTTGGTACCTGTGAGATGCACGTGGTCAATGATATCCACTATTTTGCGGGTGTTGTCGGAGGCCTGTCTTTCAGACACAAAACCTACTTTATCTGTATTAATGAGTCGGGGGAGAATGGGGTTGAGCCTGTTTGCCAATATTTTGCTGTAAATTTTGGGATCTGAGTTCAGTAGGGATATTGGCCTATAATTCCCACAGAGGAGTGGGTCTCTCCCCTCTTTGTGGATTATGGCTAAATTGGCTGCAGTGATGGTGGCTGGGATTGGCTCTCCTTGTAAGAAGGAGTTGAGCATGTTGAGCAGGTAAGGGGACAGAGTCAGCATGAATGTCTTATAATAGGTGTTAGAGAATCTGTCTGGACCCAGAGTTTTTGCTGGCTTGAGGGAGCTTGTGGCTTCGGCTAGTTCTTCTAGGGAGATGTTTCTATTTAGACTTTCTAATTTGGCCTTCGAGAGGGTGGGGAGGTTACACTGCTCAAGGTATCTTGAGATCGCCTCCAAGGGGGTTTGGCTTTGGCCTGGTGGGTGTAGGTTATACAAGTCCGAGTAGTAGTCAGCAAATTCTTGTGCTATTTCTTTTTCAACATATGTGATTCTCCCTGTTTTTGTACGGATTTTGGAGATCTGTGATTTGACCCGAATGCCTCTTAATTTAGTGGCTAAAAGCTTATCGGCTTTGTTTCCTTTATCAAAGAATTTTTGTTTTGTCCATCTCAGGGCTCTTTCTACTTCTTCTAATTGTGTTTGTTTAATGGCTGCTCGTGTTTGGTTTAACTGCTTTAATATCTTTTTGGATGCTGTCGGTTTATGTTGCTGCTCTAGTTGTGAGATTTTATCTGTTAGTTCCGTTTGGAGTTTGATTTTTTTTTTTTTCTTGTATGCCGAGATCGAGATAAGGTCTCCTCTAATTGAGGCCTTATGTGCCTCCCAAAGCATAGCCGGGGCCAAGACAGTACCTGCGTTTATTTGGAAGAAGGATGAGAGTTTATTCCTTATGTCTGTCTCTGGGCAGTTGAGGAGGGACTCATTCAACTTCCATTTGTAGGGATTGTTTTTGACAAAGGGTAGGGAGAGGGTGAGTTCCACCGGGGCGTGGTCCGACCAAGTAATGGGTCCGATATTGGAGTGGGAGGAGGCCTGGACTATGTTGTTGGTACCTAGAAAGTAGTCGATCCTCGAATAGGACTGATGAGGGGTGGAGAAGAAGGTGTAATCCCGTTGACCCTGGTGCTTAGCGCTCCACACATCGACCAGGGAAAATTCTTCTATTATCTCCCTGAATTTTTTAGCTTTTTTTTGTGATTGAGTAGTGTAAGATTTGCCTTGGGTGGCGTTAGATAGGTCCTTTGGGGCTGTTGATTTATCTTGTGTGTGTGAGGCGACCATATTAAAGTCCCCTCCTACGATTAAGGAAGAGAGTGCCTGCTGCTCCAGGGTGTCCAGTACTTTTTTGAGAAACTGGGTTTGGTTGTCATTGGGTACATATAGATTCACCAGTGTTACGGGTGAGCCTGCTAGAGTGCCCTGGAGCACCAGGAATCTTCCCTCTGGGTCTGCTTGAGTGTTGGAAGGGCAAAGGGGACATTGTTCCTTATTAGGATAGCTACCCCCTTTTTTTTACTTGGGGAGGATGCATAGAAAGCCTGAGGGAACAGACTTTTAAATGTGTTTGGAGGGACAGGCGAGTTAAAGTGTGTTTCTTGTATGAAAATGATATCCCCTTTTGTTTTTTTTCAATTCCTGGAGAGCTAGCTTCCTTTTTTTAGTTGAGTTAAGTCCCTTTACATTAAGTGTGATAAGTTTTATGTCTGTCATTTTATGGTGAGTGTGTTTTTCGGAGCACTGGCTCCGAGGCCCTCAATATTCCCACAGTGAGGGCTATTAGTCTTGTGAACCTTGGGTGGATTTGTCTTGGCAGGTGGAGGAGTTGGGGGTGACCCCCAGGGGGGGGGTGGGTAGACACAATAGGAAAAGTGGGGAACGTTGGGCCTTTAGACGGCCCTAGAAAGTTGGCCTCTCTCATGTGGGTGAGGGAGGTGGGGGGGTTTAATACCCCTAGAGATCCTGCCAGAACTCAGAACATGGTCGAAGACCGGAGAGAGGGTCCCACACCTCAGTGAGAAAGCTAACATGAAACCACTTCTGGGGAAACCACTTAGTGTGGCGTCCTATAAACATTGCAGAACAACATCACATAAACATTTGTAGGATGCAAAAACTGTTTAAACCTGCATTTTGGTTACCAACGCTAATATAGTTTATCTTGCCCTGTTGAATTTGTACGGTACTTCGACACTGTATCAGTAACATCAGACAATCTCACACATCATTTTAATTTCCCTCTTTACTGTGGCTCGTGTCTCTTGTTGAGGAGAGGGGGGGGCAAGAGGGGGGGAAGGAAAGGGGAGGAGAGACGGGGAGGGGGGTGGGTGGGCGGGGCAATAAGGAGAGGGGGAGGGGGGGTAGAGTTGGGGGGGGATGAGGAGGGGAGGAGGAGGGAGGGAGTGGGGAGGGGGAGGCGGGGGGAGGGCAGAAGGGGATAGGGGGGAGGGGAGGGGGGAGGAGATGGGCAGTTGGGAGGGAAGGAGGGGGGAGGTGGGTTGGGGAGAGGGGGAAAAGGGGGGAGGGGAGAGGGGGGGAGGAGGGAGGGGGAGTGGGGGGAGGAGGGAGGGTGAGTGGGGGGAGGGGGAGGGGTGGGGGAGCGGGGGGGAAGAGCCTCTGAGCAGGGGATGGCTGCATATCTGGTTCGTCTCGGCTAGCTACCCTTGCGAACTGAGTTGACGTTTGCTAGAAACCACTTTTCATATCTATATCTGTCAGGGTAACGACATCGTTTGGCATTTTTCACATTACATTTACATTTTCCCTTTTGGCTGTTGCTTATATTTTGTTACTAGGGGGAAGGAGGGAGGGGGGTATGAAGGAGGAGGAGGGGGGGAGAGGGAGGGGGGAGGAGGGGGGGAGAGGGAGGGGGGAGGAGGGGGAGAGAGGAGGGGGGAGGGAGGAAGGCGGGGGGTGGGGGGGAACCTCTGCGTAGGGGATGGATGCATATCTGGTTTGTTGTAGTTAGTACCCTTTGTGAGCTGGATTGACATTAGCTAGAAACCTATTTTCGCCTCTATTTCTGACCGCTGACAAGGGAATAGGATCATCTGGTGTTTTTCACATAACATTTGCTTGTTGCATATATCTTGTTACTAAGGAGGTCATTTGTTAATATCTACTTATCTTCTCTATTTCTGACATGATCATTTGACATTATCCACACAATTTTGCATTTTCCTTTTGGCTGTTGCTTACATCTGGTCAATAATGAGTGGGGGGGAAGAGTGGGGGGGACCTGGTAGGGGGGCAAAGGGGGACGGGACTGGGGGTGGGAATGTGGGGGGGATGGGGGCGGGGAGACGGGGGAGGGGGAGGGTTGGATGGAGAGTGGTATGGGGGTTGTGAATACAGCCCGAGTTTACAGTATTTACATTTTACTTCCTGAATTGTCTCTCTTTCACTTTTTGACATGGCTCAGGGAACATATTGGCATAGCCCGAGGAGGAAGGGGGTGTAGGGGATATATACTGCTCCGGCAGCTTTAATTCGAAGTAATCACCGGCTTGTATCTGGCATGTTCCTGGAATGCCACGCTGTTCACCCGGAGCATGCCGGGCTCCCAGCCAGGGTCATGCCCGGCTGACGCGCGGTTGATGTGTTTATTGATAATGGTTTGGATTTTAATAGGCTGCAATGCTTCGCGTTTCCGCCAGATGGCATAAATTCATGAATTGTAATGCGCCGAATCAGTAATGTGTCGGCTTGCAGGTGTTTCGTTTAAAAAAGATACCGTACCACAGTGTGCTATTGTAACTTGGCCTTGAGACTGAAGGAAGAGGTTGCAAAAATGTATCAATTTAGGCTTTTCATATTAAAGAAAGACAAAGACCAGTTTCAGTTTGTGTTACACTATTCTCCAGAGACCCAACCGCCATGAGTGTTCAAGTGCAGCCTGCTTTCCAAAAACCTGACAGAAGTTACGCGTATTTGATATGGGCCGCGATTAATGCAACAGATGATAAGATGGCAACAGTTGCTCAAATTTATCAGTATTTTATCAAAAACTATGACTTTTACAAATTTTCGCCAACGCCTCATACGTGGAAGCGTGCAATAAGGAAAAGGTTATGTAGTGACCCCTGTTTTCACCGTATTGAGCCCCAATTCGTTGGAGGGTATTGGTGTGTGTCACCGGATTTTTCCCGTATCTATGATCATGGAGGCGGCAAAAGGCAAAGGGTCGTGTTAAAACCAACTAAGAAGCGACAGTCGCTGCCAAGCAATGCACCAGCACCAGCACCAGCACCAGCACCGGCTTCCAATGACGGTCCCACTATCAGTGACAACCCTGAGCCTGAGGCTGAGCTGGATTTGGCGTGCAGTTTTGATGAAGCTTGCATGTACCTAAGCGATTTCCAGCCTCACCTGCTGACTACAGGTGGACTAGTCCCGCTGCCAACTATCGACGTGGATGATGAAGAAAGCTGCTCGCAGTGGACCGGCACCGGCGCAAGCTGAATGGGAAATTCAATGGTGAGTACTGTCTTGTTGCCGTATTATTTTGGTGGGGCTGGCTGGGTACTTCTTTAGGGGGCTGACCATTACTGTACTGTACTGTACATTAAAACTTTTCTTTTTGTTTTTTCTCAGAAAAGAAAACGGCTAATGGGGGGATTTCGATGGGTAATATTGTACTGTATGCTGATGTTTTCCGGCCGTACAGTATACTGTGTAATAAACCCGAATAAATAAAACGATGCATTTATTCTTGTCAGGATGTGCTCACAACAAACGAGACGGGACCGCGGTGCTGAGGTGGGATAGGATATAACGCCACCCACAGCCACGAGGGCACGTCTTGATTGAAGAGTGGTCTGGGATTCAGGGATCGGGGTAGGAGAGGTATGGATGGTAGAGGGTGCGGAAGCCAAGTCCAGGGTTAGAAAGAGAGACGTTGTCATTACCGTACGCCAGAATCGGAATGCCAGAGATGAGGGGAGTCGTGATGCCGTATGCCGAGTTCGGGATGCCAGAGGTGCAGGAAGACGTAGCAGAAGCCGGTCCAGTACACGAGGGAATCTGTGAAACAGAACTAGGGAGGCAGAGAGTGATGAGAACAACTGGTTCTATGCTCAGCCGACGAGTCAATGAATCTGGAGGGTATATGTAGGTATGAGGAACCAATAGCTGAGTAGCAAGGTGGGGGTGTGTGAATGGGCCAGGCTGAGACAGGGATAGGTCTAGATGAGTTCCTGAAGGAGGAGCTATAAGTCCTAGAAGTATTGGTGAATTGTATTGTGGCATTGAAAAAGGGTACTGTCTCTTTAAAGGGTTGGTGCACCCCTGTGTGGCCGCACCTCCCTGTGGCAGCGTCTGTAGCTGCGTGCGCGGACCCACGCCCTGAACCGAGGGCAGAAGAGAAGAGTAGACGTGCGCACGCGCGAATAGGAGGACCGGAGCTCGGCTCCATGGGGAAGGAGTCCCTGCGAGCCGCAGGAGGCCCAGACAGAGCCGCGGGTGAGTAAGGAGCACGCCGTGCACGGCGTGACTCCTGCTTCCTTACAATTCTAAATGTTCAGTATCGTGTCATTATTTGTCTTCCACAGTATACTGAACAGTGGTATACAGTGCCTAACATCTATGGGCAAAAATAATTTTATTCCTAGGTGCCCTAGAACAGAAGTTCCCATGCCAATTGCCTGTGAACTTGACCGCGGCCCTAAGTAGTTCCCACGCCAATTGCGCGAATATAATGTAAAATAACCCGTTCTCTGGGTCTGAGCGGGTTGAAATTTACCTGGTCCTCATGCGGGAGGACCCTTGCCATAGAGGCAAAATATCAGCCTTGCACGACCCCCGGAACCGGAGGTACCAAAAGACAGTTTAAAAGCACATTACCAAAGTGGCTTTTTTTCTGCCATGGAAGTCAATGGCAGAAACCTGAACTTTAACATCACCCTGACTCCGTTCTGTTGCCACGAGAGGGTCGCAATTTGCCATGCAATCCTGCCGCAACTAGGACTACATGGTGACCGAATCTGAGCCCTCTAGGTCGAACAGAACCGAAGTTGTGGGATCCAGGTTTCTGCTCATTCTGACTTAGCCGGTTCAAAGCTTTCTCCGCCATTGCGCTCAATGGTAGGACCCTCCTCGCCGGCGTGACCCTTTCTCACCGCCATTACTGCTCGGACCCTGTTGGGGTCAAGTGAGGGGGTTCCTAACATCTAGGGGCAAAATGAATTTTATTTTTAGGCGCCCTAGAACAGAAGTTCCCACGTCAATTGACCTAGTTCCCACGCCAATTGCCGTAGTTCCTACGCCAATTGCGCGACCAGCCAGTTAAAAAACAGTGTAGCAAGCCTCTACATTTGTTACACTGGCAAAGGATCAAATGGAAACAATGTGAGGCATTTCAACATGGTCTTTTATTGGTGGAGTCAGTACAAAAACATTTATTTACAAATACTGTACTATATTGAAACATTTAAAGTGCACAGCAATTCTAACCATCCATACACAATAATATATTCTGCAGCCTTTATTAAATTCTTCTGCCTGCCACAAAACATTTTTGGTGCATGGGGCACAGGGAGTTAAAGTGACTTGCTTTTTATGTACTGTATTTGGGGGTTGTCTTTGGGGGTTTATTCATCAAATTATTATGATGAACTGCCTTTTGAAATTACACTGCTGTTAACTACAGTACAGTATTTCAGCCACACACCTCCAGAGTTTTTAATCCCTCCCTAGCCAAGCATATTGCCATTGTGTTCTTAATCCGCCCATAGCCGAGCTACAAACACAGTACGCCTGCGTCTAATCACACCATCCCCTCCACCAACCCTTAGAGGCCTGTTGTTTGAACGGTAATGCTTTGGAAAACCTGGGCTACTCGGGCCGTAGTGCGGTGGGTCTGCTACTACAACTCAACGTCCAGTGAGGAGGGGAGAGAGGGGGGGTGATTGGGTTATCAACATTATAAAACACAATGTTGGATACATGTAATAGGGGATTTATCCCTGTCCTGGAAATATGCCTCTAATCCAGCAGTGTGGTGGTTAACTGCTGGTAGTCAATTAACCAACACCACCTGGCTGATTAGGTTTGTTAGAGCAGCCTGCCTTTGAGACACGAAGTGAGATTTCCTGAGTCTCACAAATTGTGAGACAGACAATAGGAACAGACGTCCTGAGCCTACCAGAAGAGGCTGTTAGCAAGGCACAGAGGAAAGCACCCCTAAACCTGATTGCTGAAATAGCCTGAGGAAAAGGAAGCAACCCAGGAACAGAGAAGAATTTCCCTCCAACTACAAGAAACAGATAAGACTTTCCTTTATAAGACTTTTTGTATATCTGCACATATCAAGATATATGTTTGGGGCTGGGAGACATGCTAATCTAAAGGGAGTTGTGGACTGCATAGGTTTCACTAGAAATACTCCCAAGTGGAACAGAAGCTTTGTTTGATCCCTTATTTGCATACAGTAGCGACATACTTTATTAAAGTAAATGCCGGCGGCATGCCGGGATCTACCCCAGCTGCCGCCAGTCAGAAACGCGCGCCGCCGCGTTTCCCCCACGCACCCCCCCTCCACATCGCGCGCAATTACCCCCCCAAAGACACCCCGAACCCGGCTTCTACTCTGCCCCTCTGCTTCCCCGCACCCCCGCTTACCTAGATTTGAACTCCAGGGGTGTCGGGGAAGCCTGGGGAAGCCGGGGAAGCCGGGGAAGCCGGGCGCGCTTGTGACCGTGACGTCACAGTGCGCCGCCACGCGCCGCGGCTACCCGCTTCCCAGCCTCATTCAGCCAGCGGCATTTGCTCGAATAAGAGCTGCCGCTGCTGTATGTTTGGATGATTTTCTTATGTTAAAAAAACAGGCGCAATAAAAGCCTTATTTAATTTCACCTTAAAAAAGTATCCATTGCATACCTCTGCGCACGTCCTCCTACATATGGTGTTAGAATTGGGACTGAGGTGGCCCTTGAAGTTAAAAGGGGCCCCGGAGATTGCCTGTGAATTTTTTTTTGTACTTTTTGCCTACAAACAGCCTGAGCCACATAAACAAAGAGCTCATGCAGCAGAGACCAGAGTTAAAGGGATACACACCCAGGCAGGAAATCTACACAGCACTGAAACCCACAAAACCACAGATGGACTATTTTCCCCGATTCCAAGAGGAGAGAGAGACTGTGCTGAAGCAGGTAAACCTTATTTGCCTATCACAATAAAGTGTAATAAGGTCATTGAAATAGGGGTTTTGCCTTCCAGCCGTAGTCAGGGTTCAAGAAGTAAGTTAGCCCTTAAAAGGGATAGGAGTATGTTTTTTTCAAATGTTTCGCTGAAGCAGTGAATACAGAGGGTGACCCACGAGTGGTACTGATTCTGCAAGTAAAGGCTGCCACACCACATAGGACTACCAGCTGTGAATGGAGTATATGCAGAAAAGTGTGAAAATTGATGCAAGACTGTGCTGAAGCAGGGGAAATTTCAGTAAACAAGTGCTGAGGGTAAATTTGCCCTACTGGGGAAAAAGGAATTGCTGAGCTGTGTAAAAGGTATCCCAAAGCCAATTGCTGAGTGTTGAGTCGCCCTGCCGGGAGTGAAAGAAATATTCCACTGCAAAGAATATATATTTTTTTCTGCAAGTAAAGTCTGTCTATGTATCTTGGGAGTAAAACAGGCACCCAAAATGTGAAGAGTGAATGCCATAATACCCAAAGTTGAGACTGAAAATTACTGAACTCAAGCAGAAAACCACATTATTTGGCTGAAGCGGAGGGATTGTACCTAGCAAGTAAATGGTGTAAAGCAAACAGAAGTTTTTACCTAGCAACTGCACAGCCAGTATACCTAATGAGATAGAATGTGTGCACAGTACTGCTGATATTGTAAAACTTACCCAAGGAAAGAAAAAGAAAAAAAAAGTCTACAGAGATGCCTGTGAGAGCTATGACCTCTACAAGCAAAATATGCCCACCTGTAGGACTACCACAATTGGGGGTTCTAGCAAATACAGTGGAAACAGCTGCAATAGCGCCTCCTGAGGTCAGGAAGAAAATTACACCTGATAGCCCAAAACGGAGGACAAGATGCAGCGTTCCTGTAATGAACCCTACCCCACGGAAGAGTGGCCCTTCCAGTCCAATAAAGAGGAAGACATCTCTTACGGGGAACCCGAACCGAGTCACACCCACAAAACACCCCAAGAATGGTGGGGGTGCCTGAACTCGGCACGAACCGAAAAGACCGCTCCCTATGATGACGAATATGATCGGCAGGAGAAAAAGCGGGAGCAGCAGATCACCAAATATTTCTGTCAGCTAAAGCAACTGCAAGAAAAGCCTGGCGTATATAATGAAGCTGCTGAAGTATCAAATAAAGAAGGAGACCCCAGTATTCTTGATGGGACGGAGTCATCCAAAACAAAAAGGCGGAAAAAGAAAAAGAAAAACGGTTCTTCACTTACCGTGGAAGGAACAGACACGTCCGCAGATCTTGTGGAGAAAAAGGGGGACCGAGATGCCCTGCAGCCTAGAGAAAATGGTGAATTCGTCCCGCGGATAACTGAATATCCAGAGGGCCCAAGGCAGAAGTCGTGTACCCCAAAGAAGTGTCTGTCGGTGCCAACAGTGAGGAACCCTCAACCAACCATCCCAGGGAAGCGGAGCCAGAACCAGTGAGTGTCGATTCCTTGACCAGCCCTGAAGATGCCTTGAAAAATGCCAGGCATGACTGTGATATGCTCCGTGAACAATTGAAACAAAAGAAAGATGATTACGCAGAGCTACTGAAAAATAACGTGAAGCTACAGAAATATGTGCTCGCAATGTACTCTTCGGCCAGGACAGAATTGGACGATCTCAAGACTGAGCTAGATACTGCAAACGCTACTATTACCGCCATGGATTGCTCATCTGAAGCGGAAGTATGAGGAGGCACTGAAGGAGATGACAGTCTTTCAGCAAGAGGTTCACACTCTTCGCGTAGAGCTGAATGCCAAACAACAGGAGGTCAACAGTATCCGGACAGAGGTGGACGTATCTCAGAAAGAGGTTCATACACTCTGCAGAGCACTGGATGCCTCACATCATGAGACCAACAGCTGCCACACAGAACTGGAAGTCTCCAGAAAGGAACTTCACAGTGTCACTGAGGAGCTGGACATTGCTAAAGAAAACTATCCTCCATCTTAACTTAGATCTCAAAGTCTCTCAGAAGGAGCTTCAGAACCTAAACCTGGAGATGGAAGTCTCACGCCAGGAGACAGCCCGCCTCCAAGCAGATGTGCAAAAATGGAAGGTGGACTGCAAGGAGGCCCTGAATTGTACAGAGACTGAAAAAGGAGAAAATTTAAGATTAAAAAGAAAAAACGTAAAACGGAAAGAGGAAAATTCTCATTTGACAGACTACGTCAAGTAAAAGAATGAAAAGCTGCACGAGCTTAAAGAAATAAATAGACTTTTGGAAGATGAGAAGTTTGAAGCAGAGCACCGACTGCAGAACCAACTGCAAGGTCTGTGTATGCACCTCCAGAAGGCCGAGGAGAAGCAGCAAACTCTGCAGGAAGACAATCTGCAGGCTGCTAAAGGAGTACAAGTGCTGCAGGAACGTCTGATTACCCAGTATGTCCCCGCAAAGAAGCATGAGAAACTGAAGGCTACCCTGAGCATCACCAAAGCATCGCTAGAGGCCAAGCTTAGAACCCAGGTGACTCAGCATAAAAGGGAGCACAAGAAGGTCCAGAAACTGAGACAAGTAACTGTGGCCCGAGCAAAGAAATTCACAGTGCTTCACAATACAATCAAAATGTGGAAGCAAGCTCAGAGAAAGCAAAGTGTGCAGATAAATTCCCTGAGAAGAGACTTGCAAGACGCACTCAAAAAACAGGGATCTCTCGCGGATGAGATTACAGTTCTACAAGGACAAGTATTGACCCTGACTAAGCGTCAGTGTCCCACAGCCACAAAAACCCATGAAGACAAGGGTACAGTGAGAGCTGGGAATATCGCTCGTCTGAAAAACAAGGTTGCAAAATTTGAACCACCTAAACAAGCACAAGCAAAACCTTCAGCCACCCAACAGGCAACAAAAAAAGGTACACGTGCTGAATCAAAACCAGAAGAATCCTTAGCCGATGAAGCTGAAAAGATGGGACATTCTCTGGAAGTGGATGTGGAATTGCAACTCAATCCCAAAGAAGCTGAACTAGCAACTCCATTGAGTGGGAAAAGTGGAGAGAGACAGCTTCAAGAGCGGAAAACTCAAAGGGCTGTTTTTAAACGCTCTGCAACTGTTGCCATACAGTCTGCCTACAATAAGACGAGCACCCGACGTGAGGGAAATCTCATGACCGTGCACGCAGTAAAAAGACTGTACCTTGAAAAAGTCCTCCTTGAGCGACTGAGGAGTGCTGATCTCAAGCACCTTCGGGAGGAGACACGAAAAATCTGGAGAAAGGGCTCCAATCCCAGCGGGACTGAGGGTTCTCTTCCTCCATCCACTCTCATTCAAGTCACAGAGATGTCTTGAATGAGAGTGGAAGGATGGGCTTTGGCCGTGGCAAGCCCGAGCTTCCCACAAACAGGGGAGGTATGTAACAGGGGATTTATACCTGTTCTGGAAATGTGCCTCTAATCCAGCAGTGTGGTGGTTAACTGCTGGTAGTCAATTAACCAACACCACCTGACAGATTAGGTTTGTTAGAAAAGCCTGCCTTTGAGATAGGAAGTGAGATTTCCTGAGTCTCAGAATTTGTGGGACTGACCATAGGAACAGACGTCTTGAGCCTACCAGAAGAGGCTGCCAGCAAGACACAGGGGAAAGCACCTCTAAACCTGAATGCTGATATAGCCTGAGGAAAAGGAAGCAACCCAGGAACAGAGAAGAATTTCCCTCCAACTACAAGAAACAGATAAGACTTTCCTTTATAAGACTTTTTGTATATCTGCACATATCAAGATATATGTTTGGGGCTGGGAGACATGCTAATCTAAAGGGAGTTGTGGACTGCATAGGTTTCACTAGAAATACTCCCAAGTGGAACAGAAGCTTTGTTTGACCCCTTATTTGCATATGTTTGGATGATTTTCTTATGTTAAAGAAACAGACGCAATAAAAGCTTATTTAATTTCACCTTAAAAAAGTCTCCATTGCATACCTCTGCGCACATTCTCCTACAGTACATTATGCTCAATTGCTATGCCCGCAAAATTGCTGAATAGACATAACCTGTACACTCAACATCATGTCAATTCCTTATACTAAACCGAACTTTAGTTATGCATTTTTAATATTTTCTGCAATTAATGCTGGAACAGATAAGAGGCGACTTTAGAAGAGATATATGATCATATCATTCAGAAATATGATTTTTTTTCAAATTTTCACCAAACCATTGTGGGTGGAAGCATTCGATAAGGCAAACTTTAACAAATGAGGTTTGCTTTTTTCACACATCCCCTTCTCCGGGAGATGGCAGAGATTATTGGTCTGTGCTCCCAGCTTTTGCCGGTATGTTTGTGCATGGCAACTTCAAAAGGAGAAAGGTCAGGTTTAATCCTTTTAAGATTTGTATTTCCCGACCCTGCAATGTACCAACACCAGCTTGCCAATACTATTGCAATAACGGGCCGACCGTCACTGAAAACCTGGTGAACTGCAATCCTTGCTACCTGGCCCCGCCTGATTACCAGCCTGATTACCATCTTAAGCAGGCACCTGTCAACTATAATGCAGACTACATGCGTGACCCCATCTTGTATGCACAATACACCTCTGACATTGACTCATCTCCAATCGGTTGGCAAAGTTTATAATGAAGGTAAATATAATGTACTATACAATATTACACTATACAGTATAGTACAGCCGCGGCCCCTTTTATTTTAAAACTTCTCCGATAATTTCTGGTGACTTTTTCCGAATGCCACATGCTTCGCCGCATTCATCGGCGTTCATGCGGCGTCCATGCTGTATTCATGTCGCAATCATGCCGGCGTCACCCGCGCTTGATCTGTTTAATGAGAATGGTTCGGATTTAATTGGTTGCAATTCTTCACGTATTCGCCAGGTGGCAGATATTCATGAATTGTAATGCGCATGCACTTCAGTAATGTGTCTACTTGCAGGTGTTTAAAAAATACCACAGTGGTCCTTTGTGAATTGACCTTGGTACTGAAGAAGTTGTACAACATTGTATCTATTTAGACGTTTCATATTAAAAACTAAATGCAAAGTGTCTGGTGTTCTACTGTATTCCATTGTTCAGAGAGGTCCAGAGATGAGTACACCACTGCAGTCCGTGTTCAAAAAGCCCAACATAACGTACGCTTATTTAATATGGTCAGCAATTAGTTCAGCAGTTGATAAGATGGCCAAAGTTGGTCAAATTTATCAATATTTTATCGAAAATTATGACTTTTACAAATTTTCACCAGATGCTCATGGGTGGAAGCATGTGATAATGAAAAAGTTATGTATCTATCCGCATTTTTTCATATTGCTCCTGCACCCGGATTTACAGGAGGAGGGTATTGGTGTGTTGCCCCTGAATTTTCCAGCATCTTTGATCAAAGAGAGTTCAAAAGGTGAAAGGTCATGATAAAACCAACTAAGAATCGTCAGTCCCAGACAAGCAATGCGCCAGCGCCAGCACCGACTTCCAATAACGGTCCGAACGTCTTTGAAAACCTGCTGACCGGCAACCCTTGCTATCTGCCCCCTCCTGGATACCTGCCGGATTGCACATACAGATCCCAGCAAGCTTGCATGTACCAAAATGATTTCCAGCTTCATGAGCTGTCAACTACAGGTGTAGCGGGCCCGCTGTCACCTGTCATTTACATGTATAATCAAGACTACGGGACTGGCAGTGGCTCGGCGCCAACCGATTGGCAAAGTCTATGGTGGGTACAGCTGCCGCACAGTATTTACAGTAATTCTTTTTTTGCCATATCAATATCAATGCACATTAAAGTGATTCTCCTGTAATCAATCGCTTTGCTTATGGTTATTTTCTATAGTTCTATTCTTTTAGTCACAATTTGCCAAAATGTAATCCAGCAATATCATTGGCTGAGCAGCTTCTACAGTAGATACTGAACCATTGGAGGACAGCTAGGCGCATGCGCATTAGAACCTTGTTGAAACGCATATGCGTCTCATCACATCTAGGCGCATGCGTGTATGTGAACAAGAGACGCCCCCGAGAAAATAATTGTTGGGACTGACCGAGGGGACTGCGGTGACTGACTGTGGGAACTTCTTTATGGGACTGACTACTGTAGTTTGAACTAACCATTACAGTAATACTTTTATTTTTCTTCCTCAGAAAAGAAACTTTGTCATCAGGCGGAGAACGGCAAATGGAGGGATTTCGATGGATAATATCGCTTTTTGTAACGATACTTGCACACTGCTGAATCTGAATCAGTGCCATTTTTATTGATTAGGATAGAATAACTGAGCTTTTTTACATACTTTTTTACATACTGTACTGTATAATAAACCCCAAAAATAAAAAGTATGCATTTATTCTGTACATGTATTACAGTACAGTATGTGTGTTCTACTTTAATAATAATACAAATAATGCGTTTTAATACTGTTTTGATGTACTGTAATGCACATGCCTACCGTATACTGTACAGTACAGTACTGTACAGTATGCCTCATGGAACTGTATAGTACACTACATTTTTCAGGTGGGTGCAGTAAGTACAAAAACATTAATGGTGTCCAGTAAGTACATTTAAAAAAAGTATATTTAAAAAAAGCAGCAATTTATTTTATTGGTGGGTGCAGTAAATAAAAAAACATTAATGGTGTCCAAGTACAGTAAAAACATTGACGGTATGAATACAATCTACAACAATCAACATTATTTTTATTGGTGGAGTACTGTAAGTAAAAAAAAACATTTCTAGTGTACTGTAATTAAAAACCTATTAGAATACAATTTAAAACAATGAACAAGTCAGAAATGAATCACCATTTTAACAGACGACCAATCACACAGCGAATTCGATCCCCAGCAGATTGTCCTTCCAGGACCGATGCCTTGTATGCCGCAAAATGCCATTAATGGAGTCTCGCACGATTTTCCTTAAAGGATCGGCAAATTGTAAAATTCCTCCACAATAGTATTTCTTAAATTTTCAGGAAGAGCCTTTTTGTCGCGATTCCCTTTGTAGTTTACATTGTGGGCCCACCCGCAGTACACCGGGTAGGGCACGTGGTGCTTGAAAATTAACATGGCATGCCTCTGGGGTATATCAGCACTTGAAAACCTATACTTCTCCCTGAGTGGCTGGGGCAGCTCGCGCAGGATGATGTCGGGCACCGTCTCAATGCAAGCGTATGTGGGTTGGATTCTGGGAGCGGGTGTTCTTCTGGGAGCGGTGTGCTTGTGGCGGCGGGCGAGGGTAGGTTGTCTGGGAGGATACTTTCCTCCTGTCTTGGTCGCCTTGTCAGTGTTGATTCCTGGCGTGGTCTTGACGGGGTTGTCATGTCATCCTCATCAACGGCATACATGAACACATATTCTTCTGATGGAGGGGGTGCACTTGGTGATGGAAGGTTGAAGGTCCCATTCATCCCATCAATGCCACCCTCCTGCTCCGGCATCCGAGATACAGGGGCATGAACTCCAAGCAAATTAAGTATCCCCGCTATGTCAGTCTCTATCATCTCCATCCGTTGATCCATCTTCTACATCCGTTGATCCATATTTAGCGTGGTCTATAAAAGAAGATCTCTTTCCCAGCATAGAGTTCCCAGGGATAGCGACACTTAACCCATTCAGCATGCGGTCTAATGAGCTGGATCTTGTGCATGGGGTGCTGTGGACATCTGGGTGGATGGGTGCATAAGAGGATGAGATGGGGATTCCCTGGAGATAAGCGGCAGCGTCGTCGAGGAGTGATGGAGGAGGTGTCCTGTGGATTTCCGGGAGAGAAGCGACAGAGTCGTCGAGGAGTGATGGAGAAGGTGTCCTCTGGGTTTCTGGGAGAGAAGCGGAAGCGGCGGCGAGGGCTGATGGAGAAGATGTCCTCTGGGTTTCCGGGAGAGAAGCGGCGGCGAGGGCTGATGGAGAAGGTGTCCTCTGTGTTTCCGAGAGAGAAGCGGCAGCGGCGGCGAGGGCTGATGGAGAAGGTGTCCTCTGGGTTTCCGGGAGAGAAGTGGCAGCGGCGACGAGGGCTGTTGGAGAAGATGACCATTTGTTTTGCTTTGAGTGTACATCACCGAATTTCTTCTTAACATAATAAGGCTTCTTAAAAGCCTTAGCCTTTGGAGTCGTCAGAAGGTTTTCTTAATTAGCCTTAGCCTTTCGCTTTGACCTTGGCTTGGAAACGGCTGCCGCCTTTCGCTTTTTCTGCACAACAGGCATGGCAGAACCGAGTGGGTTCCTGCATCCTTAGAATCGGGGTTGATCCATGGAAGCAGATGGCACAATGCAGTATCGGGACAAGGGCAAGTACAGATACAGATCATCGAGTGGGAGGCTATGCAATGTGTGTCACCTTTTATGCATGGCGACTAGGTGCAGGTGTTAAAAGTGGGCGTACAGTACTCTAATGTTTAAAGTTAAAGTATAAATACACATCCATTTTGTGGATTCACTGCACATTGAATACACATCGACTAAACATTGAATATACATTCTTGTGCTTGTATTTCTTTCTACACGCAGCGATGCCTGTTAAAAAGATTTCTAAGGATCTCAGCATGAAAATAAAGGAGATGTACATGAGAGGACAACGAATTGCGGATATTGAACGCTGGCTAAGTACTTCTGGCCTCTTTGTACCAGCAGCCACCTATCATGCCCACGGTTAGACCAAAAAAGTCAAGAGGACACCAACGGTAACTACCGCGTAAGTACTGTACTACTGTAAAGTATTTTGAATACTGTACTGTATGTTTTCTGTACCGTGCAGTACTGCAATAGCACTTTTATTGGTTAGATGGCTTATTGTTTTTAACAGAACCATTTCCCTAGCAATTACTAGATATACTGTACTGTACAATTTGTTTTTGTGTTGCACCTCTTTCCTCACTTACGTATCATAATTGCGTTCCTACAGTACATTCTTATAATCAATTGTCACTCACTTCATTATTACTCATTATGACTCACGCACTCACAACCCCCCATTTCAGTACACATTTTACTCACATTATGACACACACACACACATAAAGTACCGTTAATATTATTAACAGAACCATTTCCCTAGCAATTACTAGATATACTGTACTGTACAATTTGTTTTTGTGTTGCACCTCTTTCCTCACTTACGTATCATAATTGCGTTCCTACAGTACATTCTTATAATCAATTGTCACTCACTTCATTATTACTCATTATGACTCACGCACTCACAACCCCCCATTTCAGTACACATTTTACTCACATTATGACACACACACACACATAAAGTACCGTTAATATTATATCTGTTATATATACTGTATGTTATATACTGAATATATTTGTTATACTGTGTATTTATATATATATACAGTATAATATTGTTATCGCTGTATATTTATATAACCCTATTCTATACAGTATCTATCTATTATTATTGTTATCGCTGTATATTAATACAGTATAACTATTATATTAAAGTAACTCCATCAGATGGGAAACAAATTTCATCTGGGTAAGTTTGGACATTACGTCCCTTTACACAGTTATAGCACACGATCATGGGTTGGCAGCTGTCAGGTTTTATTTACAGCAATCAGATCTTTCACCAGCACAGAGCACATTCATTCTTAATGCTATTCAATTTTTACTCACTCATAATTATTTTATGTTTGATGGGGATTTTTATCTCCAAACACGTGGTACCGCTATGGGTACAAGTTTTGCCCCCTCCTACGCAAACCTATTCTTAGGTTGGTGGGAGGCGATCCATGTGTTTGGAGATAGAAATCCCTTTAGACACTTTATCACTTTCTACAGGCGTTATATTGACGACCTGATTTTTATTTGGAATGGGGATGAGCACTCTCTCACTTTATTCATTGATTATCTTAACAATAATGAACTTAATTTAAATTTCACCTCTAATCACAATCTTTATCACATTCACTTTTTAGATTTATTACTTTCTGTTGATATGCACAAAAATATTATCACTACGGTTTATCGCAAATTAAATTCACGTAACACATTTTTGCGTGCTGACAGCTGCCACCCAAAAACGTTGATTAAAAGCATACCAAAGAGTCAACTCATTAGACTGAGAAGAATTTGTACCAATCACGATGACTTCATCAAACAATCCCAGGATCTGATGCAGAGGTTTGAAGCCAGGGGTTACCAGATAAAGGATTTAAACAAAGCTTTTACAGAGGTTGTTAACATGGAAAGGTCCAATCTATTGGACAGGGTCCACAAGAAATCAAAAACATACCCAAACTCCCCGTTTCTTGTTCTACAACACAATAACCAAGCCAATAAGATCAAAGCTATAGTTAAGAAACATTGGGGGGTCTTAGCAGCAGATCCAATGTTACAATCCATCTACGAGGAGGGACCACGAATAGTCTTCAGGAAGGCCAAAACTATTGCCAACCATGTCTCTAGCAGCCTATTTGTATCTACCAAGATTCCAACGGTTAAATTACCTAAGGGCAGTTACGTTTGCTCCAAATGTAAGATATGTAAACATATGAATAGCAAGGCAGATTTTTGTTCTAAACAAACAGGTAAAAAATATCACATAAATTCATTTATCAATTGTGATACCACTTATGTGGTGTATTTGTTAAGCTGCGGGTGCGGTAAACAATATATAGGAAGGACTATAAGAAATCTCAAAGTTCGTATCCTTGAACACTTAAGGTTGATTATAAAAAAAGATATTAACCATCCTGTATCCCAACATTTTAGTAATTGTAGCATGGGCGATTCTACCAACATGTCCTTCATGGGCATTGAGCATGTGCCGAACCCAATTAGAGGGGGCAACAGATTGAGTATTTTGAATAGAAGAGAGCTTTACTGGATATTCACTCTTCAAACCCGTATCCCGTATGGTCTAAATTCAGACTGGGATATAGGTTCTCTTCTATTCGATACTTAAGTTCTGTTTGCCCACTTGAGTCGTACCCCTCTTTCAAATATATTTTGTGTTTTAATATTTGTTAGCAGCACGTGCACAGATTGTGTAGCTCAGTTGGTTGCAAACCCTGGATAGCGTAATTACATATACAATATAGGATATATAGCCTTAAAAGATTTCATCTCTATATGTGTATCTAAATAATCATTCGCTATGTAACTTGTTTGCAATCCCAAATTCAGTCTCATTCCCTCATAGGTTCAGAACTGACCTGTACTATGGTAATATTAAGTTGTTTATGCTAAGACATACTATTATCCATAAAAGTTTCTGATACCAACACTACAAACATTACACAATTCATTAAGATCGAATTGAAATTATATTCTCCAAGGTTGTCACTCAATCATGGATTGATCATTTATTGATCAATTGCTTTCATGATATGTTGTTTTTAAAAGTTACCATTATGTTTTAATCATTTTTTTATTATCTTTTCTGGTTTTTATTTTCACTGTTATTTGGAGAGTGTCATTGTTTATGTCAATAAAGTTTTTTCTATTGATTTGTGCCTCCCCAGAGCCGAGTTGACCTAGTTGCCTAGCAATGGGAGGCATTGTGACGTGCTCACGTCACGCGCGCGACGTGGTGACGTCACACGCACTGTAACATCCAGGCCGAGGGAGGAGGAGCATTGGCAGTTCTTGTGGACAGTTACACAGACGCCATGCTCCCCCCACACGAGCCTATGCGTAGTGACGTCACGCGCCTGGTGCAGCCATGCACCCCCACTGCAGCAGCCGACGGGATGACGTCGCAGGTCGCGGGGTCAGCACCCGTGACACGTGACGCACCCGGAAGTCTTCGCAACTGGTCCGCGCGGCTTTGGGGTAAGTATAAATCACACTCTTTTTAGAAATTGTGTATTCACCTTGATAAAGGACCATTAAGGTCTGAAACGCGTTGGTGTGCTTTGTTACTGATTTTTTGACCCATTAAATAGCTTTATTTTGGGAACGCATACCCTGTGGTTTATTGGCTGTTTTTTACAGCACTGGAGATAGTGCTCCGTTCTTTTCCCTCTCCCTTTCTGTAATAAATATATCGACCATATTGCGACTGTGTTGCCCATTGTGATGGGCAAGAATCAGGAAGGTAGTATGGTACAGTACTGTACTGTACTATGGTAAGTACAGGCACACCAAATACAGTATGATACAGGTAAGTATGGCACAGATTGTTTTACAGCATACAACATGCACTTTACTGCACTAATTTTTAATTTTCAGAGAGAGCTGCACTACCAATCTTGTTACAAAGTATTTTACAGTACAGTAGTTCCAGTATACAGTAGTTTGACAGTAGTAACTGCATAGTCCAATATGGAGTACTTATACTGTACACAATGCATTTTTCTTTCCATTTCAGAAACAGCTGGCTTCACTACAAAAGGACTGGTGAGGGGTGGCTTATCATGTGTAAATTGTGTGAACTGTGTGTATAGTGTATATACAGTCATGATTTACACAACCCCCCCCCTCTCTCAATGAACTACAGAATGCAATGTGGCCATGACGAACAAGAGAAAGACTAAAAATTTGTATTACTGTTTTTATTATTATAAATGTGCATTATTCGTGATTATTTGTATTTTTCATTCTTCCATGATTATGCACCGGCCCTCAAATTTCAACTGATAGAAGAACTACAGTACACTACTGTACACTACTGTACGTGTACAAAGAAGATAAACACTGACATTTGATTATTTGTATTTTTTATTCGTGATAAAATAAAATAAATATTTCATTACATTCACGATAATCATAATCATTGAAACAGCCACCCCCACCCCCCTAATAATATTTTTTTAATCTAATTTTTTTTTTTTAACTTTAAATTCACTGTGAATGTGTGTGTGTGTGTGTGTGTGTGTGGGGGGGGGGGGGATTCATCAAGAAGGCTTACATTTTTATTCATTGGTTACATTTTTATTCATTGGCTAATCAGATTAACATATTCAATTCGAGAAGGGTTTATCACAAGTGCGCATGCGTTACCGTAAACAAAGCCTCAAAGGTTCGGGGTGGGGGGGTGGATGGATGAGTCATCATAATGGATTAGCATAAGTTATACACGCATGCGCATTAATCATCAACTATGTAGAAGAGAAGGGAGCCCCACGCCCCCTGGCGGCGCTACTTGGTAGATGCCGGTGTAGGAAATGTGTTTAGCACAAATGAAATATCTTCAATCACAGTAGCTGCTATATCATAATGTCCCTCGTAGTCACAATAATATAAAATCACAGTGGTCTGTCAAACCCAATAGCCTCTTGGCCGAGATAAATCTTGTATGAGTAGCTGCTGTAAATCAACAAGAAAGACTGACTCACTGTTTACTGCGTGGGACGTCAGGTAGCATCGGCGTGCTTCAACCGGGATGGATAACAGGATACAAAAAAGATAAGGCGGTGCAACTGCCTTGTGAAAAAGATAGCAGACCGGGACAACTCAGATAACTGCAACAGCTTTAATGGCACATAAGCAACATAGACTCATTCTTATGCGTTTCGCACGGGTAACCGCGCTTTATCAAGAGTACTCTTTGATAAAGCGCGGTTACCCATGCAAAACACGTAAGAGTGAGTCTATGTTGCTTATGTGCCATTAAAGCTGTTGCAGTTATCTGAGTTGTCCCGGTCTGCTATCTTTTTCACAAGGCAGTTGCACCGCCTTACCTTTTCTGTATCCTGTTGATCATCAACTAGGTCCCTTCCCAAAGAGGATTACACGCAGGCGCAGAGATGTGACACAGGCTTGGCTCGGGATGATTAAAAGCACAAAGCCAAGCATTTGAAAATTAATGGTTTGCGAGAGGTGTCGATAAGAAGTTGAAATCCTTGATCCTTGTGTGTGTCTGCGGGGGGGAGGGGGGTAAAGCTGCATGAAGGATTAGCTGTACTGTAGTTCAAAGACATATTTTCAACAGGTCATCATAATGTTTTGATCCCCACACCCCCAAATCAATAAAAATCACATAAAGCATGTGAATGACCAGTGTCGCATTAAAAAGCTACAGTACCGATAGAATATCAGAATAACAAGAATTTTTATGCAGACACACATGTCTGGAAACGAAACAAAAACAACAACAAAAAAATATTTTGTTTTCAGACTTGAACTTCCACATGAATATGAAGTTATACACGCATGCGCATTAATTATCAACTAGGTCCCTTCCCAAAGAGGATTAAACGCAGGTGCTGAAATGTGACACCAGGCTCTGTACGTTATACACGCAGGAATGTGATGACAGGTTTGGGATGATTGAAGCCAGAAAGCCATCTGGCTTTCAGAAAGCCATCTGGCTGGGAGAGGTGTACTGTACTGTAGATAAGAAGTTGAAATAGTACTTTAGCCGTGTGTGTGCGGGGGCGAGAGGGAGAGCGCTGAATGCACCGAAATGTGATACTGTAACACGCCTATGCGTTTCAACAATGTTCAAATTTAACATACAGTACTGTACCGTACACGCATAATATAAAGAGTATGAAAACAAGTAAAAGTAAAAGTTCTGATTACAGAATAATACAATACAGTACATACTGTACAGTACTGTATAGAAATGTGATAATTTTATATTCGAAGAAGACGCAATGCTATATTTTTGTAATACTGTATACTGTAACTCTTCCATTTTATAAATACTGCGCGCGCACACACACAGACATAATGCATTATACATGCATTAGACTTACGTATTAGACTTTTAAGACAACAGCTCGCGAACGTCCACCTGTGTTTTTAGACGGTACTGCAGTATAGCAGACAGCGCTAAAAATCCGAGCGCTAACATACCGCAAATCGCTCCGGAAAAATATACTGCATCTGGTCGCGGTTGTCAGAGCGCCGCGGATCCGGCCGCATTAGGATAAAGGTGGCCGCAGCTGTATTAACTTTAATTCGCAATGACACTACAGTAGTGTATGCCTGCTATATCAATGCTTGTATACATGCAAACTAGAGCACAACTTGACGCATGCGCACTACCGAAAATAATAGCATAATTTTTGAAACTTTGAAATCGAGCGTCAAAAGATAAGGATGAAGTTCGATGGAACTCTAATATGGCTTTTTTAAAACGTTGCCTTTTTTACTTTTATACAATCAGTCACACTTCACGCTTTTAAAACTTTGCCACGCTATTATTATTTTTGACAACATACTATGCACTGTACAGTACTGTAGTGTGATCGATTCAATTACATGTCATAACCTGTACTAAAATTTCACAACGAGATGTTTCTTGCTTTTATTCCACTTCCTAGTTAATGGAAAACATTATGTGATGCATTTTGTTCATATTTAATCAATTGTAACAGTTATAAAATTTCCATTTCCTGGTTCCACACGCGTATTGTGAATCGAACTAATAAATCCAACGGGGGGAAAAAAAAATTTAAGGTACAATTTAATTTTTCTTGAGAAGGAGAGAATAATTGTGAGCTTTATACAAATCCTTATACAGTATGATGCTATGTTTTCATATTCAATCAATTTGTACATTGCTAAAATCACAACTGTTTTTTATTTTATCAATGATGTTGCATTTTGCAATATGATTAGATTTTGCATGTGTAATTAATTTGGGTAAAAAAAATATTAATAACTTTTATTCTATTTTTATTACTTATTATACAATACCTTCAACTTTTGCTAGGCTTGGTCTGCTTTTCATACTGTTTATAGAAATATCACACACAAACATACAAACATGTTCTCAAGCGAGTGATAACTTTTTTGCAATTTTAAAACAGTTCAAATGATTTCAATCTACTGTAATCCTGCACGCTCATAACAGCATTAGATAAGAGGGACTACTTTATTTGCACCTACCCCCCATCCCCCCACCCTCCTAAAGCCAAGCAAAAGGTATTCGACTTGTTCTCCACACCTCCCCCGGCCATGGGACCTTTGTAAAAATAGAAAGACACATTATCTTTGAGCCTGTGATTCTTGGCTGAGAAATTTATTTGCCTGGTTTCACACACATGCACTTGGGTGATAAGCCCTGCATTGGGATTTCTCGAGAACTACTTCACTTCCAATGTGAATTTCAAGTCCGAAAAAAAAGGCGTATCTTTTTTATCCCATTTTTTCTCGAAAAGGGCTTAATAAATGAGTGATTTTAAAAAAACATTATGTGATGCATTTTTTAAATATTTTATTTATTTTTACCTTCATAAAATCACTTCCTTTTTATTTCTCTATGAGGTGACATACACTATTGTTTTGTGGGGGGGCTGAATACTATTTTAAACCTTCAACTTTGGGTAGGCTTGGTCTGCTTCTCATTCTATTTATGGAAATATCACACACACAAACATGGTCTCAAGGGAGTGATACTGTAACTTTTATTACATTTCAAGTTCCAAGGATTTCATTCTACTGTAATCCTGCATGCTCATCACAGCATTAGACAAAGACAGACTAATTTAGTTGCATCTTCCCCTCCCCCCACCACCCTCGCAATAAGACATTCACACAGAAAGACACTTAGGGGCCTATGCAGAGAGCAGCGAATTTTAAAATTGGCGAATTTATTAAAAAGTAGCTTTTTTGGAGAGTTTTAATCTCCATATGCAGAAAAGTGCGAATTCTGCTATGTTTAACATGGATGCGTGTGGCGAGTTTAAATTGGCGAGATGCGCGCTTCAGAAATGTGTTAAAACAAATTCGCGCCTTTTTTTTTCCCTTTGCAATGGCCGCGAGCGGCAGTTTTTTTTGGCGAGGCAAAACGGAGACAATCGCGCCATTTTATTGGCGCGAACAGCCGCTAGATGCCGTTCGCGCCTCTCTGCATACTGATATTTTTAAAACTGGCGAGATTGAGGTTCTCGCCAGCCGCGAGGCGAGTTTTACAAATAGAAAAGAAAAATTGGCGCGTTTTTCGGAACTCGCCATTTTCTGCTGCTTTCTGCGCGATTTTCTCCAAAAAATGGCGAATTTCGAAATAGCGCTGCTCTCTGCATAGGCCCCTTAATGTTTCAGGCTTTGGCTATTGTGGTTTTTAAATCCATGGGGTTTAGCTGTCACCTCACCCAGTATAAATGACCATGGATTTATTTTATCATTGAGAGACGGGCTATTAGGACAAACTATTGACTGTTATTATGCACACAGTACAATAAGCTTGGACACCCCCCCCCTCCTTCCAGTAGTGCAGCATCTCCTGAGAAAGAAAAAAAATTGCTGCAGGATTAGTGAATGGAAGGCCTTGACTGTTTAACACTACTGACAGTCACACAAAACGAAAAAACTATAAATTACTGTACCTGTAAACTATAATTAATTTTTAGAAATAATAGGTAATACACACATGTCTAATAGAAATACTGTACATACTGTATACTGTATACTATATACAAAGTGGAGAGAAAGCACAGACTTAAAATGATTAATGAACAGATAAAAACAGTTTAAAACAATGAGAAACAGTTACTGTTCACTGGAGCACTTACGCCGGTGGCGTATTAACCCAATTGATCCCGCTCGCAAGAATATAGGCATAGAGGTGGTATGTTTAGGGTCATTGTCCGAGAAGAACCGGTGACCACCAGATGGGAAATCATGCCTAATATATTTAACAATATGGGTAAAACTTTGCTCTTGGAAAAATACTTTATCCATGATTCCTGGAACAAGAGAAGAAAAAATTATGAAAAAGCAGAACATTAGGGTATAGAATACACTACAGTTGTACAGTGCATAAGGCTACAGCATGTGACTTTGTGCATTATTTTACCATCAATGATGATTATGCATCCTGGTCTACGTTTAAAGATTGCACCCCGCACATGCATCTTAAGTGGGTACAGAGTGAAATGAAGTGCGCAACTGCAATCAAATCACATATGTGGGTGATAATAAAGTGATGATGAAATTAAAATAATTACGTGACCTTATGGACACTGATGGGGGAGCGTCTGCAGCCGTGGAACCAGGGGTGGCTCAAAACACCCCCTACAATCTAGACAGAAAACACAAAAACACAGCGCACAACGCTCATAGTGCATTAAAATAAATATTATTCCAATCAAACAGTACAGGTAACTATTATGCGTACATCAAAGGAGAAAAAAAACAGCATGTCAGGGGTTAATGTTACCCAAGCGCCAACCGGATCTCCAACCAGGATATCATCTGTTGTTTAAGCAGCTTCCAGCCTCTGGGTCATTCAGTCCAAAACCGAATTTAGTAGATCCTATTTAAAACCAGAGACAGAACATGAAACACAGACAGAGCTCAGTGCACATCTAGTGAAACTTATACACGGTACAGTGCCTAAATATATATGTATATATCTATTAAATAAAATGGTCTTTTAGTTTAACATTTTGGCCAAAGTGTTGTAAGCCCCTGAGCCACTACACGGCAGACCAAATCTCCAGGGTCCCTAACACTAATATAAATTCTTAATAACCTGTGCATTACCAGGAAGAATGATTTATAATAAATCTGTCAAAATTAGTTGCATAGTTATAAATCATTCTTCCTGGTAATGCACAGGTTATTAAGAATTTATATTAGTGTTAGGGACCCTTGAGATGTGGTCTGCCGTGTAGTGGCTCAGGGCTTACAACACTTTGGCCAAAATGTTAAACTAAAAGACCATTTTATTTAATAGATATCTATACATATATATTTAGGCACTGTACCGTGTATAAGTTTCACTGGATGTGCACTGAGCTCTGTCTGTGTTTCATGTTCTGTCTCTGGTTTTAAATATATATTGCCATGCTCAGTAGCACTCCTCTGTGCCACTTATATGCTTATATATATGTTGTGGTTATTTAGGGGGTTCAATATGAGCTTGTAGGTGTCCTGTATTTTTTAGTAGATCCTAGATAGAAATCTTAAGAGTACTTTATCCCCTAGTGATATCAATATCAGAGAAAATTGTATGGGGGGAAATCGATGGCTTAACACCAAACAAATGGGAAATTTTCAATGTGGAAAATGCTCAGTTTGTAAATATCTTCATCCAAATAAAAAAATCATACACGTGTAACTCCACTGGAAAGGTTTTTGAGGTCACGGACTTCATTTATTGCAATTCAGACCATATCGTTTACCTAATCGAATGTCCATGCGGCTCACAGTATGTAGGGCGCACAAAGCGCCGTATTAAAGTGCGTATTCAAGAACATATACGCAACATAAAAATTCGTTTTGTCAAACATAGTCTTTCTAGACATTATACTTTGCATCATAACAAGGACCCAAAGTCACTTCTCTTTAAGGGTATTAAATATGTCCCTAGATATAGAAGGGGTAGGGATAGGGTTAAAGAACTTTCCATGCAGGAGACCTTCTGGATACATAAGATTAACACTTTGTATCCAGGGGGTCTCAATGAGGATATCGACATTTGAGTCCTTATATTAAAAACTTTAAATAATCTTTTGTCTATAAGAGGAGATAAAATCCCTTTTCTGATCCATCTGTGCTTGTCATAATATCCTTTTATTGCTCTGTCCGTTTTTTAAGTATATTTCATTGTTTCGTGCCTCTTTTTCAAGAATCAATAATTACTCACTCTTTACAGTATGTATTACAAGTGTTTTCCAATACAGTTTGTTTTTGTGTTTTATATTTCATATTTTAACCTCCTTTTCTTTTCCATTCTAGCGTCATTTTGCCTAATTCATTTTATAGTTTTTTACTCAATGTCTTTTGTTTGATTAAAGTTGTGTATGTGGTCACAGTTACCCTCAGTGTTACAATGTATTTGGTCATGGGGTCATTGACTCCTCCCTGCTCTCACTGTATTGGTTGGAGGACTCGAGTCGCGGGCCAATTGGGTGTTAGCGTGGGGTATTTCAATGCCTTATGAATTAATGTTTGTTATTCCCTGATGAAGAAACCTTTGGTTTCGAAACGCGTTGGAAATGACTTTTATGCGCTATTCAGTTTGAATTACTTCATCCTGCCACGGCTGGTCTATTCTCCTCAACTGGGGAGGAAACCGCGACATGAGCTGCAGTGTCGCCACTGAGTGACGTCAGAGATCCGGAAGCGGAGGATCGGAGGGCTGCGAGTGGGCATCAAGCCACCGTGAGAGACTAACCCACACAAAACAAAAAGTTTAATGTGAGTCTAGCCTATTCTCTGTAGGTGTATACGGTTATGGCAAATATCAGTATATTTGCTCAACTTCAGCAAAAAGCTAATCATGTCTGGGGAGGACGTCAGCTCAAAGTGAATGGTCTGTAAACAATACTCTTCAACTCTGCTTTGCTTCCTTTGCTCTTGGTGCATTTATAATGCAGGTACACTAAAGTCAAGTGGCTACTTCTATACATGTCCCATGAAGGCATAGGCAAGGGAGGAACAGCTCAATGATACATTCATGAGTTTTGCAAAGAATAAACACCAAAGTGCATGTTTAATCATTTGCATTATCTCAATTGGATTCAGTTCTTTCACCTTTATCAACTCTCCTGGGTTTCTGTGCCACCTGTACTAGAGAAGACAAAGAAGGCAGACACAAAGGGCCCCATTCATGCAGCGCAACAGCAGACCTTTAAGCATCAGTGAATAGTGGGAAGAAAAGCTGAAGCTTTCATAACATGATTAAAATTATCTTCCATGCTCTCTCAAACAAATGCAAAGCAGGTTGGCATTGACTCCATCCCAATCTACATAAACACTTCCATTGTGTGAATGCTAATCCACTAACTTCTTTGCAGACCAGCAGTGACATGCCTAAGAGATCAAAAGGACTTCTTCACTTTTAAGGGTCACATAAACCGAGTAGGACACTAGCTTTCTACCGAACAGCTACAGAATGGTGCCATATTACCCGATTTCTGCACTAAAAAACTGTTTATATCTTAAGCTTAGTCTTTCTGGTAATGTATGGATTATGAGAAGCACCCAAGGTGTTTTCCTTATTACAGTTACTCTTAATTTTTTGCTTAGATTTGAAGCAACTGGATAAATTATTATAATTTCTTTATAAAACCGCAAACTATTCTGCAGTGCAGTACAATCGGATGAAAAATAATAACATGTTTTCACATACAGATTGCAAAAATTAGTACATATATTATAGGTACGACAAATTAAAGTTCTAATCCAACTTTGGCACATAGAATAGAAAACCGCAAGTTAGTAGAACTCATGTATGCGAGAGCACCCCTTTGAAGAGGTAACATAATGCATCAGGCAATGTAATTTGAGGCGTACCCTCATAGAGAATGTTTATATACAATAGATAAGATTGTCTCAGGCCCAAGAAGCTTACAATCTGGAAAGTAAATCTGGTACTAACCGCAATGCTCTAGCTCCAAAATGCCTTTAACAAACCCTTGTGAGATGAAAGGGGTTAACTGATGGTTTATGAATGCACAACACACTAACCATGTGGATGGCTATGAACACTAATGGAACAAAAACATCATCAGCAGGTCAATGGGATAAAAACACAATCTTTGTAAAAGTTAATTACCCATTATTTGCATTTGTCCATGAAAGAGGCCGATCAGTGAACCTTTAGAGTTCTCAGCTAATTACAGGACTTCATTGTACTGCAGTTGTACCACAAACTTCATAGAGATACTGTACAGAGCATGTGTCTTTGTACTTTATTGTGATCTGTGGGTTTTATTAGACTCTACTCTGTGAAACACCTAATGAGTTTAATTGTTTTGTACCTGTCTTTCTAGAGAAAAACTGAATTTTATGTTCGGGAAGATGGTTTGCTATTGGCTGAATTTATTGAAGTGTTGCGGCTGAATTTATTGAAGTAACATAGTTACATAGTTACATAGTAGATGTGTTTGAAAAAAGACATAAGCCCATCAAGTTCAACCTATACTAAATTCAGACAACAGATACTTTTATCCTATATTTGTACTTACAGTATATTGATCCAGGCGAAGGCAAACAAAAACCCCAGTGAAATATCATGTAATGATATCATCTTAAGGTGAAAAATAAATTCCTTCCTGAGTCCAAAATATTGGCAATCAGATTACTCCCTGGATCAACATCCTTCTCATGTTTACTTATTTGGTATTTCCCTGTATCCCATTCCTTTTTAAAAAGATGGCCAACATTTTTTGAAGATTTTTATTGTATCTGATATCACAGTCTCCATGTGAAAGGGTTAAAAGTAAAGGCCAGAACCTCCCTCTTGTCTGCCTGAACTTTTCCCTGAACTAAGTGATATATGTACGCAAGAAACGACCTCCAAACAGGCAGGCCGTTTTATCAGGTTTCTCTAGTTATTGTCAGAAAAACAGCACTGTTCTGCTGTCTGGACACCACCACCAATCGGCTTGCCCACAAGCTTTGTTTACAGAATACAAGGCTAGATGGAAAGTCCCCAGGACCATTTGTTATTTAGTAATATGCTAATGTTGTTACGCCTCTTATTTACGCCTCTAATTAACACCTTATTTCGCTATATAAAAAGTATTGCTTTTTCCGTAATAAAATTGAGATGAAAAATCAGAATCGCTGTGTATCTTTCTTAATTTCCCGAGCGCTCGTACATCATCAGATCGAGATCCGACAGCCCAAGGCGTGGTTAAGTCTCCCCGGGCAGAGCAACACTGTTTCCAGTCACGGCTGGCTGACCTGAGGTCCCCAGCCTGGATTGAGTTTAAGAACCTTACAGGTGCCCTGGACAACCTGAGCTCCCGGCCCCAACTGGCAAGAACCTTACAACTGGTGTCAGAAGTGGCATTCCACTGGGTGGTGAGTATATTTGATATCTCACCTCCCTTTGGGAATCTCTTGGTTAAATTGTGACTGTGAAGTTAAGGGATTAGGTCCCTAAGTATTTAACAGGTATTCCTGACTCTAGGTGTGTCTGGATGTGTCTGTGTGTGCCTGTGTCCCTGTGTGAGTCAGGAAATCTAGCTTAAAGTCCTAGAAATCTAGCATAAAGACCTAGAAACCAGTCTGTGTGTGTCTGTGTCTCTGTATGAGTCAGGAAATCTAGCTTAAAGTCCGAGAAATCAAGCTTAAAGTCCTAGAAACCAGTGTGTGTGTGTGTGTGTGTGTGTGTGTGTGTGTGTGTGTGTGTGTGTGTGTGTGTGTGTGTGTGTGTGTGTGTGTCAGTAAATCTAGATTCAAGTCCTAGAAACCAGACTGGGCTGTCATCTCTGATTTAGGTACACGACTATTGTATATTATGTAAAGTATAAGAATGCTAATTACTTATCTGCTATTATTTGTCATAATTTTCTGTTTTTCAATAAGGTACTAATTGGTACTAACATGAACGACTCTGGAGGTAAGTCAGAGGTTATTAAGTTTAAGACTAACAATGTTAACAATGTTTAGAATAAGACTAAACAAGTTGTCCCTTGCTAGCATAAACCTGGGGCCCCTATCAGAGTTAAAATCAGGGACAGGGAACTGCTACTTCGCCTGTGGTAGCTCAGAGTGCAAGTCCCTGTGGAAAAACACACCTCCTCATGTAAATAGTTTGTTTGAATCGCTGATGAATTTTTCCTGAATGTGTGAGGATTCGCCATCCTGATGGCCGGAACTCACCTCCTCAGCCTTCTACATCTGGCACTCAAGAGTTGCGGTCCCACGGCGGTTCCACTAAGCGCGCGTGCGTGGGTGATGCGCAATCTACCTGCCTCTCCAGATCCGCCCCCAGTCTCCGCCCCCGCTCCGAAGGCGGACATGCGCGGTGCGCAAGTGGTGCGCTATCGAGTTGCCACCCCTTGATGTTAGTGACGAGTGCAAGACAGGTTTCCCCTGGACCCGCCTCCAGGCTCCTTTCCCATTTGGATGATGGCATGCGCGGTGCGCGAGTGGCACGCGATCAGATCGCCACCTCCTGATGTCAGGGACGCACATGGGATGAAGCACCACCCCCAGACCTAATAGGGCTGCACAATAGGGCGCATCTGCGCAACCCAGCAGCCTATCCAAACGTTCCATCTCGTCCTGCCCCACTTCCCATTGGAGGGAGGCTCCTTAAATACCTGCTCAGCCCAGAAACTCATTGCTGAGCATAACATAGTGTGCGATGCTGTGCCTTGCTGCATTCTAGCCTTGATCCTGCTGTTCCCTGCCTTGTTCTCTGCCTTGTTCCTGATCTCTCTGCTGCCTGACCCTGCTTCGTTTTAACAGCATGTTTTTGTGTAGCGCTGCTAGTTTTACATAGCGCTTTACAGTACAGAGAGATTTTGCAGGCACAGGTCCCTGCCCCGTTGAGCTTACAATCTATGTTTTTGATGCCTGAGACATATATATAGGCATGATAAGCCACTCAATGGGCACCATAATCAAAATACATGAATGCCCAAAAGACACAATAATAAACTATACAAAAAAACCTAAACACCCTAATTCACAATAAAAACACTAGCCAAAAATGCAATTAAAAAAAGCACTAACCAGCACAACAATTAATTAATTAAAGGTGCCCTTTTAAAACCATCTGATTGGTTGTAGTAGACCATGTGTCTCCCTTTGGATGACGTCACATCCTTTCCCTAAAATGACTCTGTCATACGGTCTACTACAACCAATCAGATGATGGATTTAGTTCCCTCAATCTGATTGGCTGAAATACAATGTGACGCCAGCCATCTTGGATTTATTGACGTCATATTAAAGGGAAATGAAGCACAGCCATTCTGATTGGCTGGCATCATTCCTTTAAATAACGTCAATAAAAAAAAAAGGCACATGGTTTTAACAGCCAATCAGATGGCCTGGTAACCATGTCCCGCCCAAATGTGATGTCACATGCCATATTTATGGCTGTGATGCCTAATTTAAGCCCAAGAAGATGACGAGACAACATCGTGTTGTGGATCTACCATTGAGTTTTTGGATTGACAGATGAAGACAGAAGATTAAGAAAATTAAGAAATAATTACAGAAGAAGATAGAAGAAAGAAGAATTGGGGTATCTGATCCGGATCTTCATGACGGATGGCATCAGATACAGTTTCAGGCCTTTGTGTTACGAGAGCTTCCTGATTCCCAGGGAGTCGGAGGGCCAACGCTTCTAAAGGTAAGTAAAATATTGAATGTATGTACAGATGCAGCGGCCGTTATTCGAACAAATCACAGCGCTATTTTCGTGTGCGCTGTATTCAATCGTCCCAGGCACACTTGTTTATGACGGTTGCTTAGTTTGAATTTCATGGATTATGTGCAATTAAATGCAATGAAATGAAAGAATTGTAATGTGTACAGTACTGTGCTACTGTGTCAATTTATGGTGTTTAAAAAACAGAACACTAAAATGCCATTTTCTGCAAGAAATTGCGCACCATCACATGGGTATTCCGAGGTATACACTGCGTAAAGTGTTTCAATAACAGCCGCTGCATCTGTAAATGTATTTTTTTACAGGTTTTTCAATTTAATTTTTTTTGTGGTAATTTTTTCATTGCACATTGACTAATAATGTATTAGTCTGTACCACTTTAGGGTACAGATCAATACATAATTAGCCAAATCTTTGTTTTTTTAATTGCTTGCTTTGTATTGAGTGTGATTTTTTTCTATGTGTGTTTATTATATGGATGTAATTGTTAGTCCTTTTGCTGCATTATGTTACATTATTTTTGCGATTAATTTTCTTTTTTAATTAATGATGTCTTGCATTGGGTGCTGCTTTTAATGGTTGTGTTGCCAAGTTGTTTTATTACTTACAGTAATTGCTTTGTTGTTTAATAGTTGAATTAATTGATTGTTGTGCTGGTTAGTGCTTTTATTAATTGCATTTGTTGGCTAGTGTTTTTATTTAGTGAATTGTGGTGTTTTTGTATAGTTTATTATTGTGTCTTTTGGACATTCATGTATTTTTATTATGGTTTCCATTGAGTGCTATAGTGGCTTATGATGCCTATATTACATGGGTATGATGTACCACTATGCCACTCAATGAGTACAGGGTGGGTATTGTGGGTCCGGGGAGGTTGGTTAGGCCTCCCACGTGGGTAGCAGGGCAGGGTGGGTTAACTCCTTAATTACTATAGCGGTTATTAACCATTAGAATGTATTTTGCTATTTTTTTTTCTGGCAAGGGAGGACATGGACCTGCAGTAAGCAGAAGAGGATGCCCTTCTCATTGGCTGGGGTAAGTAGAACGGTATTGACTTTATTTATGCTGGCTAGATAATGTTGGGTTTACTAATGGGCAAATAATCTATTATCCATACCTGGATAATAGTTATTTTGCCCATAACTGTACTGTATGTATTTGGTGGTGAGGGGGTGTATTGATTGAAAAGTAGTCCATGTTTTTACAGGAATCGTACCACAGGCCAGCAGGGACCAACGGAAAACACCAGAGGACCCCTGGACCCCCAGGGGGACCACCTGAGGACCCATGGACACCTGCGGGGAGGAACCGGGGACCCGTGGGGACAACCCGGGGGCCCACAGACCCCTGTGGGAACCACCCGAGGGCCCACAGACCCCCATGGGGATGACCCGGGGACCCCATTGGGGCCCACAGGGACTCACAGGGACCATCTGGAGGCCAGCAGAGCTTAGCAGGGACCACATGGAGGCCAACAGAGCCTAGAAGGGACCAAATGGAGGCCCCAGACACCAGTGTGTACCCCCCGGGGTGCACTGTGGGGCCTGCAGACACCCATCAGGACAACCCGGGGATCCCCGCAGGCCTGTGCTGTTAATCCTGTGTGTAACACAATAAATAATGGTTTTATGGGGGGGGCACAGGGGGTGAGTAGGTTGTGTATTAGATATTGTAATGTTTATCAGGGGCCTAGGAGGTGGGTAGTGGGGCAGTTGTGTGTATTTGTGTTTATTGTGGGTAGCGGTGGTGGGTGAAGGGGGTAGTAGCCCCAAGAACGGATGTTTTGGACTTCCGGGTGGTTAGCGTATTAACTGCTAAGGTAATGAATGAGTTAAGTCCACACGCAACCCACCCACAAAGCCTAAACACCCACCAAGGGCCAAATACCACCTTCACCCACCTCCGCTACCCACAATAAGCATCGCACCGGTTGTTAACCCCTTCATTGCATTAGCGGTTAGCCGCTAAGATAATGAAGTTGGCTGTAAGTGCATTTTTCAGGCTTCTGATTCATGCCGGGGGTATAAGCTCCAAAGACCCCGGCATCAATGCGATGCAGGAAAAAGGCCTAATTTTTTATAAGTCCCGTCTCGCCGCTCATCCGCAGCTTCTCCCCACCTTCTTGCCAACTTTTTGTGGCGAGGCGATTTGGAGAGCAAATCTCCATTCTAGAGCAGCGATCAGCTGCGAGGAGCTGATTGGGCCTACTAGAATACAGCGAGTTTGAGAAGCTGGCGATGAGCGCCGAAAAGTGGCTTATCGCCGAGCGGTTGGCATTTTTTTTTCGGCAAAAAAACCCGGCAATTTTTGCTCTTATCGTCAGCTTATCGGGGCTTACTGAATCGCTGTAGGCCTTTTTGGCGATAACCTGGCGATAAGGGGCTTATCGCTGCTTACAACATGAGGCCCTAAATTGTGTAAGGTACTGTAGTAGAATCAAAGCAAGATTTAATTTCTCTCCAGAAGGACTTGGAAACACTGGAAACTTGGGCAGGTAAATAGCAGATGAGGTTTAATACAGATAAATGTAAGGTGATGCATTTGGGAAACAAGAATATACATGTGCCTTACAACTTAAATGGGGAAAGATTAGGTGAATGCTTGATAGAGAAGGATTTAGGTACAGTATGCTTGTAGACAGCAATAGTGCCGAAAGTCTTGCAGTAGCTGCAAAGGCAAACAAGATCTTATCTTGCATTAAACAGGGAATGGATGGAAGGGAAGAAAGCATAATTACACCCCTCTATAAAGCATTAGTAAGACAACACCTTGAATATGGAGTACCGTTTTGGGCACCACTCTATAAAAAAGACATTATGGAACTAGAAAAAGTGCAGAGATGTGGCATCCAATTAATAAAGGGGATGACACAACTAATGTACATTGAAAAGGCTAGCTAATTTAGATTAGTTTACATTAGAAAAGAGGCGTCGAAGAGGGGATAGGATAACTATATACAAATATATTCGGGGACAATACATGGAGCTTTCAAAAGAATTATTCATCCCAAGGACAGTACAAATGACACAGGGTCATCCTTAAGGTCGGAGGAAGGCAGATTTCACCAGAAACAAATGAAAGTGTTCTTTACAGTAAGGGCAGTTAAAATGTGGAATTCATTACCCATGGAGACTGTGATGGCAGATACAATAACTATCTTCAAAAAAAAAGGTTGGACATTTTTTTTAGATGTACAGGGATGTACCAAATAAGTAAACACAGGAATTATTTTGATCCAGAGAGAAATATGATTGCCTTTTGTTATAGTCAGGAAGAAATTTTATTTTCCCCTCATGAGACAGCATTTGATGATTTTTTTTTGTTTGTTTGCTTTTCTCTGGATCTAAATACTGTAAATACAAATATAGGATAAGTATATGTCTTCTTATTTTAGTATAGGTTGAACTTGATGGACATATATCTTTCTTTAACCTCATCTACTACTGTATGTAACTATGTAACCTTCGGTGAGTCTTGTACTGTAGTTTCTGCGGTGTTCATTTTTTTGCTACTTAGGTGCGCTTACATTTGTGTCTTTGCTTTTGAGTGCTAGTAGATTAGAAGTGAACAAGCTGTTAAGATTTCTCCTGCTGCCTGGTCCTAGGGGAGTCATTGTGTCCACTGCATTCCTAACCCAGTGGTTCAGATCATTACTGGTTGTTAGAGCAGAGGCTGTGTCTGTGAAGATGATGTCCAGGGTTCTAGGGAAAGAGAAGGTTCGGTGATGGTTTGGTAAGACCAGGCTATTGTTGTGACAGGGATTCCAAGTGATTTCCATGTGTAAATATGAGGCCTAGTGTGTGACCATATTTTGGGGTATGTGACCATATTTTGGGTGCTACCATCAGCAAATTGTCTATACTGTACCTAAGAAATAT